>NC_142508.1:57560000-57711515 GCF_057876585.1 Rhinolophus sinicus | reverse complement strand
TCAAGAGGTTATGGTGTCAAAATTCCAAATGCCCAGGCCTGTCTTAAAGACAGGCAAATACTGAAAAAAATCAGCTTTGAAGAATTTGATTTTCTCTTGTGGATAAAGGGAAGGGTATAGCGATAAAGGAAGTAATAATGATTTAACCCGGCAGGCCCCTCTCTCAAGATACTGGGGCTTTGCTCATCATTCTTCTGTTGCTGGAGTTTAAGTTGCTTCTGGTTCATGTTCAATTTAATAATTCTAGCTCACTTATATAGATAATTATTACTCATTCTTATGCATAAACTTTTATATAAATTTTGAGTATTTCTTTAGGAAAGAATCTGGGAAACTTGTGTTAGTTTCCTAGAGCTGCTGTAACAAATTACCACAAATTTGGTGACTTGATACAAGAGAATTTCGTCTATCACCGTTCTGGAGGCCAGAAGTTCCAAATCAAGGTGTCATCAGGGTTGGTTCCTTCTTGAGGCTCTGAGGGAGAGTCCATTCAGTGCCTTTCTGCTAGCTTCTGGTGCGGGGGGCATCCCTGGGCTTGTAGATGTGACACTCCAGTCCCTACCTTGGCCTTCAAAGCTCCTTCTCTGTGTCTTCTGCCCCTCTCTTCTTTTGTAAGGACACTTGTCATTGGTTAGTTCCACCTTAATCCAGGATAATATCATCTCAATATCTGAATTTAATTACATTTGCAAAGACCCCTTTTCCAAATAAGGTCACATTCACAGGTTCCCAGTGGACCTATCTTTTAGGCTCCACCATTTAACCCCCTATGAAGCAGTGACACATCAAGGGCATGAGAGGGGGCTGGGGGAGTGGTTTACTCCATGTGTAGGCAGAATAGGGGAGCATTGTTTGCAGAGAATTCAAAACCAATAATAAAACGGACTAAAGTTTGCTTTGCATTTTATTATCATCATGCAGTGGCAGTTCTAAACATTATCAATGATACAGTATTTCTCCCTCGAGAATGCTCCCTCAGCACTGCCCCTCTCTGCTGGGAAACAGGATTACTGGATGAAATAATGTGGGTTTTTCTAATTCTATGGTACATATTTTCCACTTAAGATCCAGGGTGCAAGAATATACTCACCAGCTTTATATGAGATAATAAAAATATAATAATAATAAAAGCAAATTTGCCAATTTAATAGGTAGAAAACACCTTATTTAAAGTGTTGCTACCGTGTTTCCCTGAAAATAAGACCAGGTCTTATACTGTGTTTCCCTGAAAATAAGACTGGGTCTTATATTAATTTTTGCTCCAAAAGAGGCATTAGGGCATATTTTCAGGGGATGTCTTTTTTTTTTTCATGTACAACAATCTACGTTTATTCAAATATAGTCATGTCATCTTCTGGAACATCGTCATAATGTATTAAATGCATCTGTCTGACTGACGATCTTAACTAGGGCTTATTTTTGGGATAGGTCTTATTTTCGGGGAAACATGGTACTAGTAGAGTCCAACATGTTCTTCAGTCTGCACTGGTTATTTTGTAATGTAGTTTTATAAAGTTTTAAGATATCTTTGTCAATATTTTTGTTAGACTCAGAAAAAGTTTTTCTTATTGCTTTGTAAACACTCTTTATATAGTGAAAATATGGGTCCTTTTTAGCAGTGCACGTATTTGCCATTGTTTCTTTTTACTTTCTCTACCTAACAGATTATTTCAATTTTTAGACAGACTGCTCTTGATGCTTCTTTTATTGAATGCCAGTGTTTATTTTTCAGACACTCATGACTCTTCCGCTACAGGCTACAGTCTTCCATGAGGATGGGACATAATCAAATTGTTGCAAAAAGTAATAGCTCTATGAAAAGTGTCTATGAAAAGAACATTGGATTAAAAAATAAATAGAAGTATAGGAACTATTCCATTTCCTCGGTCACATAGGAAATATAAGGCATTGGCATGGAAGCTGAGCTGTAAGAGGAAAGAGTACCATCAATTTCCAGCCCCCTATTTTGTAGGCAGAAGTCAGAAACTCAAAGACCTCGGTGATTTGTCTGAAATGGACAAAACGCAGATCTTTGAACTTTTAATCCAGTGTTCCTATAAAACTCTACCCTGGTCTCTTTTTCCATTGTTGTATTTGTTAGGTACATTCCCAAAATGCTGTTTTTCTATAAAGCATTCATTTGATTGCATTTTTCCTTAATATAAAGACACCATATATGAATTATGGGGAAAAAATGAAGAAAATACAAGTGAACTCAGAAAGAAAACCATTTAAGGCACATTGGGTTCCACCCACCCCAAGGAAGAACTAATGTTAACATTTTTGTGTATCCTTCATTACTGTGTGTGTGTCTATCTGTGTGTGTAAGATCATACGGTAGTATATATTATGTTTTTTTACCATGAATATTTTACAAGGTCAATAGGTTTGTTTATTTCTTATCGTTTTAATGGCTGCATAATATTCTATCATATACATATATTCAACTTCATTTAATGATGTCCCCATTGTATATTTAGCTTAACTCTAATTTGTTGCTTTTATGTTGAAATTACAAACACTAGATAGGCTTGAATACATATCTTTATATACTTCTCATTAGTACCTTAGGATGATTTCCCACAAGTACAATTTCTTTATGAGGATTTAGGATTTTGATGCGCAGGGAAGGCTTGCTTTTTTTTTTTTTTTAATTTTATTATGAAACAAATACATACCAAAGAAAATAGTATAACAGGCCTCCACTTACCTATTCCTGAAACTCATTTCTAACATGTAGATTTAATCTAACCTCTAGAAGGAACATATTCAAGCAATATGTGCCCGTCTCTTTAGACAGAGCATTTCCCCTTTGGTGTGTTTACTTAGCACCAGTTCAGGGCTGGTTCCTGTATCCACCTTTTCCCATCGTATGTTCTCCTTGGTTTCTTATATTTACTTGAAGGGCTATTTTGATTTCATAGGTGAAGAAGCTGAGAATTGGATGAATTAAGAAGCATAGATTCAATTAGGTGGTAGAACCTAGGTTTCTGCCAGGGCGACCATCACATCCTGGTTTGCCCGGAACGATCCTGGTTTCAGCACTGAAAGGCCTGCATCCCAGCAACGTCCTTCTCCCCAGCCTCCAATTCAAAGCCCTAACCCTTCCTCCAGCATGGTTTAAGGTTCGGCGTCCTAAGGTATCTCCTTTCCAAAAGACTGGAATCTTGAAGATAGTGAAGAATTGCCTCTTCCTGAGGGAGCATGAGTGATCCTTGATTTTAGAGTGTTGATGTCTACACAATGTGGGGTGTTTTGTTTTTCAGGTCTTTGCATGTGCTCGTGTGCAATGCAGCGGCTTTTGCTCTCCCCTGGACTCTCACAAAAGATGGCCTGGAGACCACGTTCCAGGTGAATCATCTGGGGCACTTCTACCTTGTCCAGCTCCTTCAGGATGTCCTGTGCCGCTCAGCCCCTGCCCGAGTCGTCGTCGTGTCGTCGGAGTCCCATAGGTGGGTTTGAATTTGATGTTTGGTTCACTTGTCCCTTGCATTGCATCAGCTAATATCCCTCCAAGGTTGTCTTTCTCAAAATAATTCTCATTAGTCTTACTCTGAAAAGTGTGGGTATATTCAACCTGGCTTACTTAATTTTTTGAGGTCTGTTTTGTACGTGTGTGTGTGATTGCGGGGGATGACTTGGGGGTTTTGTCTAGAGCAATGCAGATTGTTTTTACAACTGTACTTCAAGCCCCTCATTGATTTTGCTTTGAGATGGAATAATAATTGATTAAATCTGAATGCCTGACCTTTATTGATTTGTCATTCAACAACTTCAACATTTCACCAAGAAGAATGTGCAGTTATTCTAGCAGGAGAAACAATGCAATTAAAGACTGCGAGATGAAATCCAATTGTTTTATAATGAGAAATTAGGGAATTCAATGCAGACATTAGCTGTGTAATTGTAGAAAGGGAAGTACTGTAGTTAGAACATATTAGAAATCTGGCCATGCCTCTTTTGGTTAAAATTTCAATTAAAACATCAGATGGCACTTCTTTTTCTATTACCATTAGGAGAATATTCAATTGACTAAAAAGACATTTGAAAATTTCATCGTATTTTCAGCATATTTGCTTCTAGAGTTGGATAAACAACTATTTGTTTAAAGAGAAGTACTCAGGAAAGACAAAGGACTTTCTGGGTGAGGCCAGATTTAATGCATGTTAGGGAGATTTTCTTGGTGTGGTTGGGAGCTTTCACTCTTAGGCAAAGTGACTGGGAAAAATAATGTGCAAGTGCCTATTTTTCCCCCTTCTTCTCTGCCTTAAGTCCTGAAATGTTTTAGTGACCCAGAATGAAGCTTATTTTTTTAATCATGCTTCCATAAAATGTAACCCCTGGGACTTGGAAGAGAGAGACCAGCCAAGGGTTAGTCTGAACCCTTTATCACTTCCAAACACAGGGGCTTATGGTATAAGTGACATACTGCAGATAGGTTGCCTTTTCCCATTTTAAATTTATGATGGCTGAAATGAAAGGAAAATGCCAGTAATAATCCTCCCCTGTGTTAAAAGACATGAAACATCTAGTAATTAGGTGGTAACAAAATCTGGACATCCTTATCTTTGCAAATCATACCGGCTTTGTGAAAGAAAGTGGAGTGGCCCTGCTAAGGAGTAACGGAGGCTACTGAGGAGGCAGGGGCTCTGGAAATAAATCTGCCAGCCCCAATCCTTTGCCAGATGTGGAGGGCACCACGGGATATGTTTAAATGAGCTGGTATTTAATGGGAGATTGTGTTGAATTGTCAGCCGCTCTCTTCCCTTTGTAAATCGGTATCTCAAAATGGTATTTCATGTGACGTCTTTGTTCTCCCCTTAACTGCAGTGTAATTCATGCCTACCTTGGAGATTTGAATCTTAATTTCATTTAAAAGATGAATTGGAAAGAAGGGCCTTGGTCTCCTGAATTAGATCCATTTTAGTTTATAGACAAGATCTTCCTGAAATGTGTTGCGAGGCTCGCCCCTATCCATCTGGTGGTGGGCACTGGTGTTCTGCCCTCAGATTATCCTTTGCACATATTAAAGGGTATTTCTACAAAACGTGAATTCTCCCATGCTGGTTTGTTGATTGCGCTTTTGCCGCCTCCCACCACCCCCGAGAGCCAGTGTGAACACCGGGTGTGCAGTACTGAGAACACACTCACTTACCGCTCACGGACCCAGAGCCCTAACCCGTGCTGTAAAATGGAAATGTTGATATCTAATTACCTCCATAAACCTTGGCAGAATCTCTTCGTTGGAGTCAAGACCCCCTGTTAGGGGAAAAATAAAGTCCAATGTTTGCAGAAAATATTATACCAGACTGCCCCAAGGCAAAATATTTATTAGCCTCCCCGTGTCTTCACTGTGTTTTAGTTACTTATCTGGAGCCTGAGCAAGTGAATTGAGTTTCTGCACACCTAAAACACATCATATTAAAATGAGAACTTGACGTCCTTGCTGTGAAAAATTTTCACATAACAATTTTCACAAAAATAACAATTAAAATAGAATGAAAAGAGTAGAGCGCTGGCTGAACCACTCTAAACGGCCACAGCCGTGTTGAGTGCCAAGTTGCCACACACACACACACACACACACAGAGCTTCTGATGCAAATTCAGTCCTATTCTTTGAACATACTAGCTTTTGTCTACATAGAATCCAGCTAATTAGTTTAGGTTGGTACTTGAAAAATCCTCAGTTTAAAAAAATAATAAAGGAGCAGTATATATAGAAATATACAAGCTAGAGGTCCCCTCAAGCAGCAAATGTTAATGTCCAGAGAGCAAATGTGAACATGTTAGTGTACTGGTAGGAGGATCGTTCTATTAAGACATGATTGTTTGGCTTTGTCAGTTATTCAACTTAAAAATAGAGCAGGCAGCCTTTGAAGAGTTGTTTTACTGCCTCTTGAGCTGAGAGGTGAATAGGGTTCCTTTTCAGGAAGCCTGCCCTGGCTCAGAGGAATCAGAAAGCTTGCCCACCCTTCCTGTTTCCTGCAGGACTGTCAATACAAGCTAATCAGATCTTAAAAATGGGTTTGCTGCCCAGGAGGTCAGCAGGGCAGGAAATCAGGGGTCCACATAAGCTGGGGGCCTGATATTTAGCAGCTGTGCTTCCACCTCAAAATCTTCATTCAGCCTGGTTCCATCTAATTTCTCATCATGGTGTGTGTGTGTGTGTGTGTGTGTGTGTGTGTGTGTGTGTGTGTGCCTTGTTTCTAGATTGGGGGCTACAAAAGAAAGACTTCTCTCTCTTCGTAGGAGTTTAATCAACCCAGTATTTCCCAGTCATGAGATTCTTCTGCATTGTCCTTAAAAGCCAAAGGAGAGAACTTATTCTAAACGTTAGAGAGTGCCACATGCAAAGTGCCACATTCCTCATTCTCTAATGAAGAATGTAGACGATCTGAACCTACTGGTAAAATTCGCCTTTCGAGCAAGGCTTGAAACAAAGTTTTTTTGTAATAAGGGAGACTTAACCCTTAGTTTAGAATTCCAAACCCATGATCAAACCTCAGTTCTCTCAGTTTGTACTTAGTGTGCACTATGTGTTAGGCATTGAACTAGGCAACACGCACAGGGCGCACTATCCACCTTCTAAGAATTCACAGTCTGGCATTGGAACCAGATGAACAAATGCCTTGCCGTCTGGTCTGGTAAAGACAGAAGTGCAATGTGCAGACAAAATGCAAAGCTGGCGTGATTTGCTTTGTTGCTGGTGTTGGAGGGGTGGCAGGGTTATTGAATACTAGGCCTATCATGGACTGGGTCGTGGAGACTGGACACTTAATTTCCCTGGAAACATGCATTTCAACCTGCGTTGCATGGCTTTTTTCAATCTGTCTTCCTCTGCCATCAATGTGAGAACCAGCAGTGGAAGAGTTAGGGAGTGAGAGCTTCGAAGGAAGAAGTGGCCCCTGAAGTGGGATAAACAAATATGCCAAGCAGGGTTTCCAGCAACAGGTGAGGAAAAGAAAAGTAGAGCACAAGAGTGAAGGAGGTTATATTTATCCCCTAGTTTTTAGATATTGTCTAAATCCCTGATGAGCTTTCATACTCAGAGTAGGTAGCATTGCTAAGACGTGGCCCTTGTCTCAGATCATTGGGTTCTCAACTCAACAGTTCCTTTCTGTAACCACTTGTCTGTAACACCTTATTACTATGTAGTTCAGAAATAATATGCCTTCCCTGCATAAATATATCTTAATTCAACATGCTAGCTTACTATAATATAAAGAAAAAAATAAATGGGAAGCAAAGTCACATATGTAAATCAACATGTAAATGCTTGGGCAGGGCTCCAGGAAAGGTAAGTAATCAGATACGTGTGTCCTTGCATAAATCGCCGGGAGTAGGGTGTTCACAAATGCAGACTGTTGGCTGGCCTGTGGCCTTACAGACTCCACTACCACCAGCACCAAGTCAGGCCTCAGCCCCTCCCCCGCAAAAAAACTGTCACAAACTCTGGAAGTGCTTTCATTCCTCATTTACATGATTGTTGCACTGCGTTTCTGGGAATTAAATGGGTGTTAAAACTGCATATATGTAAAAAACAGTTAGGCTCTAGGCTCAGATAATTGCACACAGGTTCTTCACCTAAATGAATGTCCATTGCGGAAGACCTCACTGAGCAAGACCCCACCTGCCTTGCAGGACATATAGCATCTCCAGCCCCCACCGGCAATCCTTGTGACAACCAGGAAAAGGCTCCCATAAATTTTCAAATTTCCTACTAAGTTCCACTGCCTTAGACAATTAAGCTTAGAAGTCTGGGCTCTTCCTGTGGTTTGGGGACTTGGAAACAGGCAGCCGACAATTAATTTCAAGGTCCCATTGCCATATCCACAATGGTGTTTCTGGCCATCAGGTCTGCTGATGACTTGACAGCAGCAATGTCATTTAACACTGGAAATTGGATGTCACTCACTGAGTCCTGGAAAAGGGATATTTAATTTCCATTAAAACATGCATTTCATCTGCCCCTATGATGCTTTTCTTGGTCATAGTTCAACTGAACTGCTTATATTAAGGAACAACCAGATTATTCCATAATTTACATTTTACCTTTTGCTTTTTTTTTTTTTTTTCCCCCGAGCGGTTGTCTAGATTACTCTTATGCTTCCTTATTACTCAGTGCAAATGCCCAGAGTTAATTTAATGAAGCAAACTGTTAACAAGGGTCCTTAACAAAGATGAGACCATCATCTAGAAAATTCCTCTTGTTAGGATCCATTTTTTAAAGGCAGTTACTACTTTGTTTTATTTTAAAAAGAGAGAGAGAAAAAGAAAAAAAAAAGAAAGAAAAGAAAGGAAAGAAACAAACAGCTGGTGTTTAACGACTCCGTCAGACCCAATTATAAAACATCAACTACTGACTTTGATTTGTGTGTATCCATGCCATGGGTATACTTAAAAACATTAGACTCTGCCAGAACTCATTTTGGCTTTGTTTATATTTGCCTTTTAAACATGTAAGACTATTGATGGCACCTCACCAAGGTTATAACCCCTTTATAATCATTAATTTTTAATCTGGAAAAAGTCTTGGAGGCAGCAAGACTCATCTATATATTTACTTGGATGCTCAAATGAAAATATACAGGTCTCAAGCGTTGGCTAAAATGACCCAGGAAAGCCCCGTCAAAGGTTAGGAATGTGATATCTTTCTGTTTCCAAAAGCAGCAGCCCTGTATTTAAGACGCTTTTCCATTAATTTAATTATGCTTGAACTTCCTGTTGAAGGTTTGGAAAAAAAAATGTATGTTAGAGGCGGGGTGTGGGGGCTCAGTGTTCAGCATGGGATGACCTCTCCATTTATGAGTTTGGGCCTTTATTAAGTCTATCTTTGGGTCCAGTTGGCTTATATTGTTAAATCTCCGTTGTCTATTTGTAAGGGAAACTTTGTTTCGATGTTTTGCACAACTGAGTTTTCAGTAGTCTCTGCATAGTTTTGCAGATTCGTAATAAAAATAAAAAACGCTGTATCAGAAGTCAGAGATTGGCTGCTTCATGTCATATTTTCTATTTTTTTAATTTATTTTAATTTTTTTTCTTTTTTTTTTTTTTCCAGATTTACAGATATTAACGATTCCTCGGGAAACCTAGACTTTAGCCGCTTGTCTCCATCTAAAAATGAGTACTGGGCCATGCTGGCTTACAACCGGTCCAAACTCTGCAACATTCTCTTCTCCAACGAGCTCCATCGCCGCCTCTCCCCGCGTGGGGTCACGTCAAACGCAGTGCATCCGGGGAACATGATGTACTCCTCCATTCATCGCAACTGGTGGGTGTACACGCTGCTGTTTACCTTGGCCAGGCCCTTCACGAAGTCTATGGTAAGTGAACGCCTTCTGTCGCCGCAGACGCCGTCAGTGCGCTTTTATGGGGAGGGTCCTAGAGAAACCCGCACGCGTGTTTTCTTCAGCCTCTGGCCTCGTGTAATGATGAGTCTGGTCTCGAGCATCACATCGTCGGGCCTATTAAAGCCACTGGAAAGGGCTCTGGAACACATTTCCATTGACTCTAGGTGGCATCTGTTTCTCTAAAGGTGTCTCGGAGGGCCGGATAGAAGAGGTGGTTTTTCAATATTGTGTTAAGTATGGCTAAACGTCTTGATAGCAATGATTGGTTTTCTTTTGATATGATTTTTAAAAAATGATTGTTCAGAAAGTGCAGTAGTTGGAAATTGTGTTTTGTGTTCGTAGGTGAAAAACATGGATTTGTGACTATTGAATTATCAGCTGATGTGATTTCGTTGTTTCCACTGAGAATCTGTACCTGATGTTCTAAATTCTTCTTTTAATGGGTGTAAACCTCTTCTGGGGTATACTTTGTCAGCTGGACGTGTGTTTTATTCTTTATTTCCCCAAAGACAAATCCTTTTGGATGAATCACACTACTGTGGTTAGATTTGGAAAGATTCACAAAGGTAAATACGACATTTTTACACATTTGATGGCCGTATAACAACCATATCTAAAAACTTCTTCCATGAAAGCCTTTTAGTGAGAAGTAACTTGAATGAAGAGTGTGTATTTTACACAATATATTTGGTGTGGTATTTTTCTAACCCACAGATCTTAATCTAGCTGTTTAGTACGGTAACCACTGGACATATATCACTATTGAGCCCTTGAAAAGTGGCTAATATAACTGAGATACTAAGTTTTTCATTTCATTTAATTTTAATTAAATTAGATTTAAATAGCCGGATGTACCTAATGGCAGCCATATTGGAAAGCAAGGTTAAATAGTGTATGTAGTACAGTGTCGGTTGTGTAGTAGGTGTGCAGTACTTCTTGCCATGATGGTTGTTATTCTTGTTGTATTACGTTGGTCCTGAAGATTATTTTCCAAAGTTCAATTGCCACTGTTGGATGCAAGAGTCATGGAACTAAAAAACTCTGTAAATTGGGAGTCTGGTGGTAGTAGTGGAAGGACCTCTGTTCCTGGCCCCAGAGCCCCAGGGAGAGGGTTATTGGCAAGGTAGGAAGGGTGCCCAGGTAGAAACAACTTGGGTCTCCAACCTGTACGTCTGATCCCTGCAGAAACCACTGTAGGGTGCACTTTACATGTTCCTATCCCCAAGTGATTGGAAAACAGCATCTTTTAAATGTCACAGATGTGTGTGTGTTTTTACATAAACCTTTTAGATTATGAAGACTATGAAATATGTAGCTAAGTTTAGATTCTTAGGAAAATTCTCTCTAATACTATCTTTTTTTTGTATTTGGAGGTTACTTTTTAGCTATCCGAGTTCCAGATGACTAGGATTATAAAGAGATGGGATGGGAACTATGGACTCACTTGTCAAATTCATTGCCAGTCGCTTCCCTTCCATAAATATTTAGGGCTGTGTATTCCGAAGAGGAATCAGCATGAGCATAGACCTGGGATCACAGTATCTCACCGGTCGGACAGACTGGGCTTATTGGAAAAGTCACGCACTTGTTTTGTCCTTCTGTGTGTTGCTTGGCGTTGCTTCCATCATGATAAGGCTTGTGTTTCATGGATGAAGGTTGCTCTTCCACTTCTGCCATTGTAATGCAAACACATTTTTGGACACAAGCCGCGTAGTTGCATCCCCGTTCCTACCCCATGTAAATGTTGGATTCCTAAATGCTCATGAAGAAGCTTAGCGTAGATTCAATGTCCCCGTCACCAGATGGCTAGTGTTTCTGCATTTCACTGGAGAGACAATGTTTTCCTTTTGACATGAGTGTTGCTGGAGTATACATTCCATTGCACAAGGTCAAGGAAACAAGAAGCACAACCCAGCCTCGTGCTTGAAAGTCCTGCCTTTGCTTCTCCAGTATAGCTGGCTCCCTTAAGTATTAAACAGCAGTATTCTAATATCAGCGTCCCTTTTTTATTTGCTGTGACTTGCTGTGACTATGGTGATTTTAGTTACAGTAATTAGGTCACCCTTCATGGAGTCAGGCTATTTTAAGTGCCTCTTTAAGGAATATTGTTGCAGATCAGTAATTTTACAATTGGATGTTCTTGTGCAACTTTATTAAATGTAATCTGTCTTTTAAATGTTGCCCTTTTACAGTTATACATTTCTAATTGTTGCTGTAAATGCATTATCACTTTGAAATTAATTAATTTTTCCATTTTGGCCGCCTGCAGTATAATAATCACTAATGAGAAACTCATAGGGATTAATTCTCAGCACAGCGACCCCCACTGGTAAAGCTATGCCTCAGCCACCTCTTCCTCTTGAGGTCTAGAGAAGTTTTGTCCCCTCTCCCTCCAGTTTATGATAAAATAAAAATAAGTAGATAAAAATGAGAATAGGATTTTTTTTTAGTGTTTCAAAAATGACGCAGAATTCTTCAGCAAGCTGCTTCTGAAACATCTTAAAGGGAACTAAAGTTTGCTGGGAGCTTACAAATAATCAAGTTACCTCCATCATGTATGTGTTATATGTTTATTTTCCTCTATGAAATTTCCTGTCTTTTTTTATGCAATTAAAATACTCTAAAATTTTGTTTTGCATATGTATGCATATGTGTGTGTTAGTATATATGATATACTCATGCATACACATTGCTTTATGGGGCTTAATTCACAAAGCCAGGCATATTGTATTTTCAAGGATAATTTTGTCTCTTTGCCGTTGTCTCCGTGTGTGATGATTTTGGATTCTTGCCATACTCTCAAGTAAGATGCAACTTGACAGTGTGGGCCAGACACCATGTGGCTTTATATATCTTAGCATATATGTCTTCGTGTGTCTCACAACCATTCTACAATGTTAGAATTGTTATCCTTATTTTGCATGTAAAAAGAGCAGAGGACTTACACTACTTGTTCAAGAAAATAGTGTTTCCCCTTCAGTCCCCTCACCAGGGACCCCCAAGTCCACTTCCTTTGTCCAAAGCACCGCAGTACCTGTGCCACACATATCTCCTCATGCAGATATGCTTGCTTTCTCAACATGTCTGGAAGTACCTTTGTGAAATTACCCCTCTGCGTATCCGTATTTTTCCCCACCTGAGCTTTCAGCTCTGGTAAACAACCTCTTAGCTGGAGTGCCTAGGTTGAGTCCAGCCCTTTGCGGACCGGCATGTAAATTTGAAGCTGAGCACCCTCACGTGCCTCTTCGGGTGTTTTGTGCAACCAAATATTTGTGTTGGCAGGTAACAGTAGAAAGAATATCATGTGTGAGGGTAGCAAGAGCTTAGCAGATGTTTTAGGGAACTGCATTTTCAAATCATTTTACATTAAAAAAAAAAAAAAACAGCTTGAGTTTGTAGAACTTCTGAAACGATTGGGTTACGTTTCCTGTGGCCCTGTAAAGCCAGTCATTGTACTGAGTTTTAACAGATGTGCCGCTACCCTGCTAATGGATGGGCCTGCATTGCCGGTTCTGTTGCACAGTTATAAATTATAACTAGAAAAAGCACAAGATGTCATTCTTCTAACCTTCGGGAAAGCCAAGCTGGGTAATTCCGCCCTTGAAGAACCTGCTGCAGGGTGATTTATAGTTGGACAATTTAAAATATAATGAAGGAGATAATAGATGTTGATTTGTTCTTTAAATTAGTATTTTAGAAAAATATTCCCCACACCTCCCCTTTAAATACCTGCAGCTGACTACACTGTAGATACTATCAAGGACAAAAAAAACCCGTTTGAGTCTCTTGACACATTGGAATAGAAAGCAGGGGACTTCTTTCTGTGTTGGGAGGAGGAAATAGGATTTTCAAAGTGGAAATTTCAGGATATTCTTTACAAATCTAAATATTTTGAGACTCCCTGGTGAGGGTTGAATTCTCTGGCTGCCTTGTTCTTGCCAGTCCAGATATGTTAGAAAACCAGACTCCTAGGACGCTTTTGTGGTTGGGCCACACTTGAGCTTTCCTGCAGACCCCCACAGAAGGGCCTGGCTCGCTGAGGCCCCATCCCCGCAGCCTCAGAATTCTTCTTCTGCCCCAGTATTATCATTAGCATTGGTTTTATTAGTCATCTCTCAGTTCTGTCTGGAGTTTTACAGTTTACAGTGTTTGCTCAATTCAGAGTCCAAGGGAGATAGATGGTAAAGCGAAAAAGAGCAAAGGATTTAGAATCATTAGTCCTGTAATAAAAACTTATGTCCCCCCCCCCCTTTATTGTCAGTTTTATAATTTTGAAATTATTCAGCCTCTCTGAGGCTCATTTTCTATATCAGTGTAGACATTTGGGGCTGGGAGTTTTTATCACCCGGTTAAAAGTTGTTGTAATAGCAGGAGATTTGCTTTTCTCATATATCCAGAAGGCCTGAGGTGGCTAGGCGTGTGTTTTGATTACTACATAGGCAGCTCCTTTGTGATTGTCTTGGTTTTTCCCTCATGCGTATAATAATATGGCTGCAGCAGCGCCAACCATCATCGCATCTTACGTGATAAGGTCTGAAGACAAGAGGGAGGGGCCCCCTCCTTGCATACCTCCCTTCTTTATCAAGAAGGAAAACATTCTGTTCCAAACTGTCCTCCCTAGAAGACTTCGTCTCAGCTCCCACTGGACAGGATGGAGTCATTTGTCCTATCCTTTAGGCAGGGGAGGCTGGAAAAGTGCATTTCTGGCTGTTTGTGTCTCTAGGGTGTGAGATGAGATCTGATGGCAAGGAAAAAGAGTGGAATAATGCCTTTCGAACAGGCACTATTGAATCGGTGTGCATACTCGTATAGTTTCCTCATAGGTCATATGGGAATGCTGTCTATTTTATAGGGTCATCATGAATGCAAATGACTGAAAGGCACCTGGCCTTATCTGGTCCCCTTCCTCTCAACCAGCTTTCCCTCAAGCCACTTTCAGCCCCGTTTCTTTTCTTCTTCATGGTGTTAAAGCATCCTGTTCTTTAGTCTAGAATACTCCTTTCCTCCAGTCTTAGTCACTTTCTACTCATCCTTCAAATCTCAGTCCAAACATTACCCCGCAAGGAAGCATTGGATAAAGATTTGGTCAAGACTTCCCGTATAGGCTCGCATAAGAATTAATTCTTACACTGTAATACTATCTGGCACGTAAACCATGCTGAGTGAGTGAAGGATCGTCGGAATTTCTCCTTCATAGCATTTAACGCAAATGTCATTTAGAGAAGTGATTTCTGTAGTTTTGTGTTCAGTGTCTCTCCCACTCTCTTGAAACTGCTGTTTTTGCCTTTGTACTGCTGTATCCCTGGTCCATAAAGTAAATGCTCGGTAAATATTTGTAAATGAATAAATGAAAGATGGTTAGGTGCTTAATGAATGGCAGTCATTAGTATATTCCTTATCATTAGTCTTCCTGAGGTTCAGGGGACTGAAGTTTAGAATCTGTAGCTAAAGAAACGGATGAGGCCAGCAGACCCACTCAGAGTCACATAAGTAGTACCTAGGAGAGCTGGCACCAGCACCAAGGGCCCCCCCAGACTCCTGGGCAAGTGACACATGAAGTCTACCCAGACGTGTGTGTAGGGAGGGAAGATATTTAAGAAGAGAACAGCAAGGCATAGGAAAGAGGATAAGCTTTAGAGGTGGGCAGCAGTCGGGTCCAACCTAGGCTAATTCTTAGCCACACTTCAAAACCCAATTGAGATGCTTGTGTAAGGGGCGGCTGGTTAGCTCAGTTGGTTAGAGTGCGGTGCTCATAACACCAGGGTAGCCAGGTTCGATCCCCGCATGGGCCAGTGTGAGCTGCGACCTCCACAGTAGATTGAAACAACTATTTGACTTGGAGTGATGGGTCCTGGAAAAACACACTTAAATAAAAAATTTTAAAAAGATTCTCGTGTAAAACTGGGATGTTATACTTACTTGTGTTGAGACTTGAAGGAGATCCTGGATGTATAGCATCTAGAATGTGTAGACGCTTGATAGACATTAACTGGTGTTATAATTGATTTGTGTTGAGAATTAAAGATCATGAACATACAGTAATCAGAACATGCTTGATACTCAATACACATTTCTTATTGTTATTATCATCATTATTTTTGCAGACAAGAAAAGGCTTCCCATTCTCATAATGATGGTTCTGTGTCTGTCACAGAAGGTCTGATTCTCCCTGTGAACTAAGTTAAGCATGAAAACATAACACAAGTCAGAGTAAGCACTGAGGCAACATACAGAATGGGAAGTAGGACTTGATGGGCTTCCACAGTGAGCAGTGAACGTCGTCCTGGCTGCTTGTTTAAAGCTACGCGCAGCACACCTTAGCTTTGAGGAAAGCTTAGCCCTTTTTCGTTAACAACAAAGAGAAGGAAAACATGCCTGGCTTTGTGAGGCCATAGCATCTCATTGCTGTATTTTTCTCTGCCGTGCTTTTTAGTGTTTTAAGCCTGGTTAGGCCTTTGTTCCGGAATGAGCACCCGAGAGGGAAAAAGAAGTGACTATCTGGCCTTAATATGTGTGAAAAATTATTTAATGAACATTTAGCCAAGATTTGAAATTCCCCTAGTTTTATCTTCCTCGTTTCCTTTTCTTCTGTGTCCCCGTTGGCACTTTGGTAATGCATTGCCTCGTTTTAACTCTCTTTCTAGCTCTTTCCTTACTTTTAAGTTAGTGGTGCCTTCTTTGATCCTCCCCCTTTCAGTTTCCTTTTCTCCAATTTCATACTTCTTTCCAGTGATTTTTGGCCGCAGCACAGTTTAGACACTGGAGGCCAGCACGATTAAACAGATGCCAGGAGTTTGTGTTGCCCCATGATGATGTTTCTGAAATGTTTCTTCTATGAACATTGATTCTTGTATAACTCACCGGGCACGTTGATTTTTCCTTGTGAGGTGGAAGGGAATGTTTTTCTAGCAGCGGTACAGAGAACTCGAATCTGGTGTTCTGAATTATTCAGAAATTAAAATCCACACCCTCCCCGCTTCTTACTACACTAAGATGAAGGAATACCTTGAAAATCAATTGAGGGCATGTTCTCTTGTTACCTAAGAACTTACTAAGTGCCAGGCTCCATGCTCGTGGGCTTATGTCTTTATGTCTTGTCTCATGTATTATAATTGTTGAGTTTGCTGTAAACAAACAATTGCTTGTTTGCTATAAACAAACAAGTGTCTCTGAGCAAGTCACTTACTGTCCCTGGGCCTCAGTTTTCTCATCTGTAAAGTGAATCCATTAACCAAGATCGGTTGTCCCGTGGCTTTGGATTTTATAGAAGAGTACAATTTGAAAGGAAATTATAAAGGGAGATGAATGCAAGTTCACGCTTTTTATTCTGAAAACTCTAGATGAAAAACACACCCACCACCATCCATCACCACCATTTTATAAAAGAATGGGTATTTTAATGCCAAAAACTGTGCAGAACGTGCTTGTAGGACAAAAAGCAGCCCTTTCAATTGAATTGAATACATTCGACTTCAGGAAAAATCTAATGCTAATTCCAGTGTTGCTGTTGCTGCTGTTGTCATTGTTTAACATGCCAGGCTTACCCTTGGGAATACCTAACCTAGCAGATTCCAAACGTACCATTTCAGCTTGAACATGCTTCTGTGTGTCGTTTGGATCCAGGTTCCAAACTTTCAGTAAAGCTAATCACCCTAATTAAATGAGTGATGTGCCTTATGTGAGTCCGTCTGTGAAATGCAGACCGTTCTAGACTCTCCATAGTGTAGTGAAGGGAAACAAAGTGATAGAACTTTGAATCGCAGTGCAAGCTGACCGAATAGGTAGGGTTGCTTCCCCCCCCCCCCCCCCCGCCCTCACAAGCACCTGTTTCAGCCTATGTCCTTTTATAAATATCACACCCCATCTACTTACCTCACTGTTTCTGTGGGTCTGGAACCCGGACGTGACTTCACTGGGCCCTTTAGGATCAACACACAGGTCTCACAAATCGAGGTGTCAGCCAGGCTGGTAGCCATCTCAAGGCTCACCTCAAGAAGGGTCCACTTCCAAGCTCACAGTAGCATGAGGACTTTGGTTCCTGTCTGGCTTTTGTATCGCTGGAGACCCCTCCCTCCGTTCCGTGTCACATAGACCTCTCCAGCATGGCAGCTGACTTTATGAAAGTGTGTGACCCAAGAAGGAAGCAGACTCTACCAGCAGGACAGAAACCACAGTCCGTGTAACCTCACCACAGAAGTGACATCTCCTTACATGTACCCTCTCTTTCTGTTAGAAGCATGTGGGTCTGACCCACATTCATGGGGAGAGGATTTCACAGTGGAGTATTGGGGCTCCTCTCCGAGGTTGCCTGTCACTTTTTACAAGTTCAGTTTTGGTTTCTTTTCTTCTTTCTTTTCTCTCTCTCTCTCTCTCTCTCTCTCTCTCTCTCTCTCTCTTTCATGTGTGCTTTTTGGTATTCTGTATGGTGGCAGATTTATTCTTCGGCCTTGATATTTCCTGGCCACAAGCCATAGCTTTCGTTATTGACATGTTTATCTTTGCCTTGCTGTTCTCCTATTTGCATCTTTTCTGTATTCTTGTCCTCCCTCTTTCTGGGCTAAGAGAGGTACCGGATACACCCTTTTTTTTTTTTTTTTTTTTTTTGTATTTATGCCTTTCTCCCTCATGATGGGAGATAAGATTTAGTCCTTTAATAAGAAAGCTTATGAAAAGAATAAAGAACTGTGTGAGTTATGTTTCCTAAAGTCAAGTATTTGTTTTCATGCTGCTTTACTTGAAGGGGGCTGTGTTAATCGATGGCCCAAATTTTCTTTCTAAAGAAACATGTGTTGCCGAGTTTTGATTTGAGTTTCAAAAATTGGCCAGAGACTTTTTTTAAGCCACAAAGGTAGAGAAGGCTCACCGATCATTGCAAAGCTCGTGTAGATTATTATTCTTATTTCAGACTATGTATAATCTTTAGGAATTTTGTTGCTTTTATTTTTTGTTGTTGTTGTTGTTGTTTAGTTTTGTTTTTAAGTAGGAATCTAAGAAGCAAAAGCTTTTATTTTGCTGTTTTCAAAAAATATCGTAGAGATTGATTTGGAATGCTGGAGTTTGGTTTTCATGTTATAAAGCCACTCCTGTTAAATGTCGTAAGTAAAGTATCTTATTTAATAATATTCTAATTTCCGCTGTGAAATATCAAGCTCTTTTACTGAACTGGGGCTTTTTGCTTCTCCACATACCACCTTGTATAGAATCTGCACCACTTGAAACATTTCATCCTTGAGTTTCATATGATGGGTTCTCTTTAATCATTTACATTTTGAAAAAAGAAAGTGAAATATTCTTTAAGAAGCCAAAGTAATCCACGGGAATGTATGGTGTTTGTTCAGCTGGATATCTTATTTATTTGAAGTACTGAGAGAAATCTCTTCTGACTGCTCAAAAAAGGGAAGAATAAACAGTAAGACTGTCCAAGTAACCTGAGCTAGAAAGTCCCTCCTTTCACAGAAAAGTTATAAAAAGTATGTTCGCTAGATCCAAAAAAAACACTGTGTATCTACTACTGAGACCTGCATAATGTTTTCTTAGTATTCTCACTCTTTAAAAGAAAAAGAAAACCACTATAAAATCTGGAAACTTAAATTTTTTTTGATGTTTTAATATTCCTAGGCAGGTGAATGTACAAAGTCCTGTTTTTCCGTCTTAGAACATAACATCCCTTGTCGGCTTTTGCTTGAACTATGTGTCATTTCTCTCTTTGTTGATTCTCTCTAACCATAAACGATCAAGTAATGAAATTAGCGTGGATGAAATCTCAACATTAACCCTTAGCACATTTCCTATCAAGGAAGCATTAAGATGTTTAAAAGGAAAAAAAAAAAAAATTTGAAGAATTAGATTCTGGAGCTTACCCATTCCGGAAAATAATATAGATTTCTTCCCTTTTTATTTTCTCTGTTCCAGCCATAGGAATGAGCTGACATATTTCTTGTGGCTAGAAAGGTGGGTACATACTGTATTCCTTTCTCCTTCACCTGGAAGGATCTTTTCTGTGCTGTGGTTTGCTTTCCCTGTAAACTTAAGCTTGTGTTTCCCATCTTCCAGTGCCACTTCATCTCATTGCCAGGCTCAAGGCTCTCTTAGGTTCATATTTTTAAAAAGTTAAACATGAAGCTTATCTTTACCAAGGTCCCCCTGGTCATTGCCATGTGCCCACGCACTGCTGTAATGAGATTAGACATATATTTGATGCAGACATGTATTTATTTGATGTATGGGAGATTCGCTGCCAATTTTCCCTCAGTATGTGTATGTTCTGTAGGTCTAGTGGACAAAGACAACCAATAACAACAACAAAAACAACAGCTCACATTTATTAGGACTCAACCTGTGTCAAGCGATCCCTGTTCTAAATACCTTTGTGTGTGAACACATTCATTTCCCACCATCCACTACCAACAGGATAAGGTGGGTAGGCCCTGAAAACAGCCTGTCGATGTGTTCGACTGAAGAAGAATGCATTATGATATAGCAGAAAAGCATGGGCTCTGAATCCCAGCCCTTCCTTCTAATAACCTCCCTCATTGTGGGCAAGTCACACTTCCTCTATGGGCCTCGAGTTTTCCTTTCCTCTATAAAATGGAGAAAATTGTTCCCACGTCATTGGGTTATTTGGGGAGTAAGGCTCAGCTCAACTCTAAGGCAGTAGTAGACACTCAAGAAATGCTACTTTTCTTGGCATCTTCCCTGTCAATGTAAACTTTCCTGAAAACTTACTGAGTTCTAAGAACGTATAGTATAGTAAGCTGTTGTGTTGTCTATTGTGTAATGTTGTCTATTACATGACCCCAAAACATGAATTTCTGCCATTGCATGTGAGAAACACCCTTTAACTCTGAACTCCAAGCAAACCTTGTAAGAGTCTACCATAATACTGTCTGCTTGATAATGGAATTACAACATAATGTACTGTTGGAGCTCCTAGTCCAATTTTAGGCCATTTTAAACCATATTAACGCTAATGGTTAGCATAGCAACTTCACTGGTTTTTAGTGACTCTGATGCATTTTGTTCACCTTGTTCTAAGCTCGGTCTTTCCTTAAGTCAGCTTAGATCCCTCTTTTGGAGGCAGTCAAATATGAATTAGTAATGTAATTTAGATTGAAGTACAGGCATATCCCATGCAATCTCTTAATCACACCACCTCAAAAGCAACTTCATCTTGGTCCATACTTTTGGACATATTTCTATACCATCCATGTTCAACCAAAGAGATTATATAACACCCTCTGAAGAAAAGTGGATATTTTATTAAAGTCATTTTGTTTTCAGATTTTTGGAAAGTTTTCACCTTTTTTCCAACTTTTCTTAAATATGGCTTACATCATACTAGTTATTACTTGCTGGCAAGCAGTATACCAGCTGTCCAGGTGGTAAATCTTTGATTCAGCTATGTATGTATTTATGTATATGTAGATAAGTAATCACAATTCTTCAAGGATCTATTGAATATATTTATTCCTTTTTTGGCCTAATTTTTTTTGTGTTTCACAACTATTCTCTTTTTCCCTAATCCCACTATTGTTTTCTAGTGAGCTGTTTATATCTTAAATATATCCTTTTGAAAAATTATTTAGTGTTCACTTCATTTAAAATGCTTTATAAAGACAGCAGGAGCTAGCAATGGCAAGGTACATGGTTACTTATAGACAGAAAGTACTCCATAAATGGGTTTTTTTAATTGTTGTTTGTTTGTTTCATCATTTGGATAGGTATGCACATTTATAAAATCTGTTTGGGGGAAGGGAGAGATAAAAACCAGTTATTTCAGTCTCTTATTTCGATCCTAAGGCTTTTTTTAAAAAAAAAACCTCTGTGTTTATGAATAAAACATTTTAATCAGAACTATATCAACACTGATCAATTTTTTTTTTTATGTGGAAGTCTAATACAGGGTGAATTCCATTAAGTCAATTAAATACCCTGATCAACATATATGGTCAATTAATTTACAACAAAGGAAGCAAGATATGTAATGGGGAAAGGGCAGGCTCTTCAATAAATGATGCTGGGTAAACTGGACAGCCACATGGAAAAGAATGCAACTCGACCACTGTCTTATACCATATACAAATACTAAAATGGATTAAAGACTTGACTGTAAGGCCTGAACCCATAAAATCCTAAAGGAAAACTCAGGCCATAAGCTTCTTGACATAGGCCTAGTGATGATTTTTGAATCTGACTCCAACAGTAAAAGCAACAAAAGCAAAAATAAATAAGTGGGACCACATCATCAGACTAAAAAGCTTCTCCACAGCAAAGAAAACCCATCAACTAAATGAAAAGCAAACATACTGACTGGGAGAAAATATTTGCAAATCATATATCTAATACGGGTCTAATATACAAAATACATAAAGAACTCATACAACTCAGTAGCAAAAAAGAAAAATCTAATTTAAATGGTACATATTATTGTACCACTTGTGACTACATGGATGGACATTAAGGGCATTATGCTAAGTGAAATAAGTCAGATAGAGAAAGACAATTACTGTATGATCTCTCTTAAATGTAGAATCTGAAGGAAAAAAAAAAATCTCATAGATACAGAGAACAGATTGGTGGTTGCCAGAGCTGGGTGGTGGGTGGGAGAAATGGGTGAACAGTTTATTTATTTATATTTTTTTAGTTTAAATAAATTGTTTAAATAAAATAAGTAAATAAAACTTACTTTGATCAAATTTTTAAACAGTAAAAAGATAGTCGACAGGCTGTTGCTTTAAAAAAAAAATTATTTTACTGAAATCCTTTTCACCAGGGCTGATTTTTTTTTCCACATGTTTTACAGTGAAGAATTCATCATCTATTTTCTGTGCACACCAAATTTTATAGCTTTTTCTCTTGTGAGTTCTCCTTTGTGTCAATCATTTCCACCATATTTTGAGATTGGACATATCTAAAGTTCACCACGTGAAGTTTTTGTCACCAAATTTTTGTGATGGTTATTTCAACCAGAAATGTGTTACTAATTTGATAAAAGACCCATGTTCATTTTTTAGCTGATACCTTAAGAAATTACTCAGTAAGTCCACTCCACTATTGTAGGTTTTTCTCAGTCATCCAAGATAGGTTTTTGAACACATTGTTAATCTGGTTCTTTCTCAGACTTCCACAGACCTGGATGACTTTGTAACCTTTGCCCTTTCTATGTTGTGGCAGGACAAATAGTAAATGACAAATCAAGATGTCCTACTGGTGCTCCGAAAGTGTCTTCCAAACTTTCTTTTTTGATTACTACCAAAGTATTTTATGTCACAACCCAATATATATTACTCATGTGTACATGTATGTGTGTCTGTATAATATGCATGTATGTGAGTATGTGTCTGAAACAGAAATTTTATAAAACAGTATTCTAACTATTGGCCATGTCCTCTGCTGTTTTCTTCTTGGTTGTATTTTCATTTTTTTCAAAGTGCTGATTGTGACCCAGTTTCACCACCCACTGTTGGTTTCACCACTCACTATCTCACAGTCTGTCCTTTGAAAATCGCTGCTCTAGAACTATTTGATCCACTATCATCTGATAAATGTTTACTGAGTTCCTCATGTGCTGATTTAAGTGGTAGAAAATACAAAAGTGAGCAAGTTATTATACTTGGCCTTTGGGCACTTATGTTAAAAGGGACAGAGATGTAAAGAATTTTTGACTGAGGTGAGATGGGTACCACTGGACGCATGGGCTTTTCTGTCTTGGAGGTAGAGACAAGAGTGGTCAGATTAAGTCGCAGAATGGAAGTAATATCTTGACTGAACCTTGAAGGGTAGGTGGGAGGTGAAGAGGTAGACACCAAAAGGAGAGAATTTTAGGTAGACGTTGCATCAATAGTAGAACCAGGACTAAGATTTGGGACAAAATAAAGGAGAGGCTGAAAAACTTGTAATCAACACAAACAAGATTTTAATGCAATATTTCAAAAAAATCAAAATGAATGCAGAAAAAAAAAAAAAGCAAAAAACACGAGGGACAAAATTTTAAATGAAGACAGGAGCAATGTTATGGCAAAGGCTCAAGTAATGAACATGGATTTGTGGTGAGCCATGCAGGAGGTGAAGGCAAAAGCAGGCCACCAAGGACCTGCCTAAGGATTTGGGGTCTTACGATCTCCTATGCAAATCGCTGGTAACAGCAATAATACAATGATGGTGATACAAAAAAAAACGAACGTTTACCGAGTGGTTGCTATATGCCAGGACCTGTGCTATGTAGTTTATCTGTTTTTCACATTGTTTCTTTGCGAGTGGTATTCCCTGTTCATGGAGGCTTTCTGAAGGCAACAAATAACCAGCTCAAGGCCACATCAATAAAAGGCCACGCATGGGGTGGGAATTCAAGCCCTTTCCAACAGAGTGAAGAGCCTGAGCTCTAAATCCCCACGGCCTACAGCCTCTGTTGGCTCCCGCTTGTGACTGGGCTGCAAAAAGGCCGTTACTATGGCAGGAGGGAAGTGAGTTGGGAAGAGGAAGCCATTTTTAGCATAAAGACCAATATAACATAGAGGCTGAGAGAGCTGGTTTTTTTAGAAATTTTGTAGGCTTGTACAAAAACAGTGTTGGGGGCCAGGAGGCAAGAGAAACAACACTGATGCTGCCAAAGTAGAAGGAGAATCAACTTTCAATGTGTTAACTAAATACGGGAGATAAATGGGTCAGAATACATATGGGATATATAAAGTTGTGAATGGATTTGTTGATATTCCCACATATGCATACATGCATGCTCAAAGGAAAATATCTGATCTTTGTTTTATTTGGTGCTTAACCAAATATTATGTTGTACTTTTTTTTTTTTTTAAAGAAGTAGCATTAAATTCTTGCCTGAAGGATATCTGATAGAGGTAATATGGGACTAATATGCTTTAACAAAAAGTATTTTTCCTTCAGCTAGGTACATGAATTCCGTAAATAATTACTTGAAGTGTGCATCTGCATTGTCTCGGAACATCTTGCTGTGTCTTTCTGTTGATGCCATTTAGCGAATGATGTAAGAATGATTCCGAGGGTATTTAGAATATCCATATAGGTCACGTCCATAATATGTATAAAATTATCGTGCCTATTCATTATTTAAATAGCCGTGGCCTTTTCGTGAACACCAACATGAACAAACCATGTTAACATGATTTAAAATACGTAATGAAATTTGCAATGCCGTCTGATGACGGAACCATCAAATTAGCACCACAGTGACGACTGATCGTCCTTATAAAGAGCTGCTTGCATCGTGAGTGAGGAAGATGCACACCCCCTTATGGGCTGGCAGTATTTCTGCAAGCACTGTCTTAGACGGTGTCACCCCATGGGTGGCTTATGCCATGTTGAAATGTCATACAATGGGTGCGCCTCCTGTGATTTTAATCTGCTGTGCACTTTGGGGAGTTGACATCTGTTCAGACCGACTGCTAGCATTCGCTCTGATTACGTGTGTTCGCCCTCATTTTTGTTGGTTTTGTTACTGCTGTCCTCATTAAAAGGCCTTTCCAGAGCCTTCCACCGATCTCTGATAATGACTCTTCCGAAGCAGGAGTATCTAGGGGTAGCAGAAGCTCTCCTACACATATGCCGTTTCACCACTTGGGATACAAGGGTGGAAAAAAAAAGCGTTTTCATTCAGTCCGGATTTACTACTTGTTCTCTTGGTTCTTGGACTAATTACAGGTCTTGGGTTACAGAGCTTCCCTGTGCAAGTGGCGCGTCTGATTTACACGGTTGCCCTGAGCGAGTGAAAGTGAATTCCACCCAAGTTAGCGGATGGAAATACAAAAACTCTTTTTCTTGTTGTTTTCAACTCACATTCCCCCCCCAAGTGCTAAGCTTCTTTTTTTTTTTTTTTTTTTGGGGGGGGGGGTTCTTAGTAACGCTTCTTACAGTGTTCTCTGCTTTTACAACATTCATGCAGATCACAGAGGGCACATATAAACAGATGGTGAACTTAGCAGCTTTCATCGGACTCGGGAATTTTCCTGACTGTCCATGCTGGAGGTCACATTCCCTTGTTTCTAGATGAGGAAACTGAGGAATGTCCCAGAGGTAAAGGGTGCACAGCTCCATCTGGTTGAACAGGGTCCACAGACTCTGTTTCAGTATTTATTCCACCCTCACCGCCAATTAATTGTTTTGTTTCATTGTTACAACATTGTTTGTCTTAAACATGAACTTATTTTATCTCACATATATAGCACATACAGTCATTTTAAATTATATTCTCATGCAGCATTTTAAAAATATTACAAATCACCTATTTTTTTAGCATTAATAGTAAGAGAGACAATCTGATATTTGCAAATGTATGTGTGTGTTTGTATTTATATATGTATACATACCCAGGAATACATACCCAAACTCACATGAGTACTGGTGGATGCCAATAGGTGGTGCTGTGTTTCATCTATATGTGGGTTGGGGGTGGAATTAGCTCCTTGAATATATGGGGGGGGGGGGAGCGACAGAATGATTAGTGTATCCTTATTAGGCTTGGGGAGGAAAGAAAATCTTCATTTCCAACAATTTCCGTTCCCTGTGTCACCTCGGTATTTAATTTACTTCACTTACACAACTACTTGAAGTTTTCCCAGGTTAGTTGCTCCTATTAATTATAACCTAGAGGGATAATATTAGTAAACTAATGGATTACAGTATCTAAATGGAGGCCAGCAGATCACTTTGGAAGAACTGATCCGCAAGCAAGCGCTGTGTGGTGAGGCTTGCCTTAGGGGTCTCCGGAGGCCACAGTTTGTCACAGCCTTAGGGATTACCTAGCCCAAGCCATTCCTTTAGAGATTAAGAAAGTAAACTGTGAAATGTTAAGGGACTTTCAAGTTTACAGCAAAAGAGAGTCTTTTCACTGCACTATGAGACTTTCACTTATTTCATATTTTCACTGGTTGGGCAGCGCCAGTATTTGGAAGTAATGCCATTTCTTGCATAACTGGTATTTCAAAGTGGCCTAGGAGCTAAGCATTCTGTGACAAATTCAGTTGATCTGTCTCCTGAGTGAAAAGCGCTATGATGGTCCAGGATGTCATCTTTCATCGTGAGAAGTAACTGCCTTCTCTTCTTTCTTCCTCCTCTTCTCCCTTCTCTCCAACCATTGAGGTCAAGGGTGGTACCCGTTATTTCACCTAGTTTTGCTTTTCTTCATATTTTCTTTAAAATCTGCATGCGAGTGTTGTAGCATATGGTTTAATTGTAAACTACCAGGCATCGATGGCTTGTGATGGGGCAAAATTGACTTTCTGTGCTTGTCTGTGGCCTTGTTAAAGGCTGCTGATATTGCCAGTGGATACACATACTTGGAAATCATCTAGTTTAAATGCAGTTAAATATTTAAAAATGATAGCAGTGCTTTGTTTGCATTCTTGTTCAGAGGGAAGGTCTACTTGTTATAAACGAAAAATTGCAAGACTCAATTTTAAAATTCCAGGAAGTTGTATATAACAGAATAATGAACGGCTCTTTCCTAACCCACCGGCCCATGACAAGGCTCCTTTAAACTGATTTGGGAACATGTCAGAATCATCTTTGCTCAGCTTGTTCATATTTTGCCTTTTTTGTTAATTAACCCCAAGTTTAGCTGTGTGGTAACGGGCGTGCTGCTTTAGTGCCTATAAGGATCTTTCTTGTTCAGTTCCAGAAGCCTTTGAAAGTCTTTTCCTCTCGGTTTCAGTCACTTCTGTGTCCCCAGGACAAAAGCCACAACTCCCATGCCTCTCACCCGGGTTGGTTCTGAAGCTCTATGGGTTACGTGTTGGGGGTGGGGGTGGTAGAGCTTGGACTTTCATACGAGTAGGTACATTTTCCACTGCACAAGACATCTGCCTGCCCTGTACACATACTCATCTGTTTATGGACATACAAAGTTGGGGAAATTCAAGAAAGCAAAATTTTGGGGGAAAAAAAAAGGATTTTGAGAGAGAGAGAGAAATACCTCATTGTTTCTCTTTATGTAAATCCAAAGTGATTTTCTCCCAAAAAAGGACTGAATATATTCTTCGGCTCTCTCTCCTCTCTCTGAATTAATCAGTGCAGTTGCTGCCTCAACCTGCTCAGCTGGAAGCCACTCGCGTGTAGGCCTGCAGGCTCATGTGACGTGCTGAGAGTTAAGCACAGGGACCCCCGAGTACGGAGATGACACAGACTATTCATAAAGTCAGGCTGCACGCTTCCCAGGAAGGTGACCCTGCTGCTGGCTGTGTTTCTCCAGTGTCCATAAAACCCAGTCCACACAGCAGCTTGGTCTGTGGGTGATGGGGATTTTGCTGATGGTGTTAAGATCAGAGAAACTTCGTAATTATTATTTCAGGCTATTTTTGTATACACTTTTTACACCTGGTATTAAACTGCAGCGTTTTCAGCAGGAATTAAACCGAATGTCATCATTTCCCTGGATGTCACTCTGCTCCCCTGACTTTAGCCTCTCTCCTGTCACATAGCACAGTCATTGTGACTTTTTTGGTGTGAATTCATTCTTGCTTTTCACATAGGGATCTGGGGTTGGGATGGGGTCTACTTGCAGAAGTGGAAATGGAAATGCATATCACACAGGGGTGGTGTCAGTCAGTCACCTGAGAAAGCAAAAGCCACCCTGAGTTCTCAAGGCAGCCTTTGAACTGTTTGTCTTTATGAAGCTGGCTTAGGAGAGACGCAACGAGTCACAACTGTCATTTTCATGCTTTTCTGTAGGTTCTGGGTAATCAGCTTGTAAACATGCATCTAAAGGCACACGATTAGCTTGTAATAAATCTCATTGACTCCCGTGTTTGAATTGACTCTTAAGCACGAGAGACAATATCAGGTAGATTAAATCGTTCTTGGAATACACTGATTCCCAGAGAGTCCACATGGTTTTGCACTGAAATCGTATTGAAAACCGCAGCCATATTTTATAGTGGCCCTGTCTGTAGTATTCTTTTTGGAGCATCCTTAGGATTATTTCAAGAGCTACATGGCTGGCTCAGGAGGGTAGAGAAGAAGCATTTGTTGAGTGCCCAGCAAATGGGCCAGCTAATTTTTAAATGTTGTTCCATGTACTTTACTTCCCACAGGAACATACTGAGTTTTGAGTTGCTGTGCCCAGACTACAGGTGAGGAAATCAAGGCCTTGAGTGACGTGCCTCCGTTACACAGCTAGTAGTGGCAGAGCTGAGTGTCCGATTCACACGTGTGAGCCCTTCCCATTGCATCTCACTCCTCCTCTAAGCACATGCTCCCCAAGGCTTCTGCAGGCCCTGTCACTCACCCGAGGGTGAGCATGGTTTGGGGGCTGGTCTTACGGGTCACACATGATGTTACTGGCAAAGGAGGTGTTCCACTTCTCTGTTGTTTAGAGACCTCTGTGGTTGGGAGCAGGACTTCCGGGGGTGGGGGCACACTATAAAGATGGATCCAGTCCTGCCTTTCGAGATGTGTGGCCTGAAAGGAATCAGGGAATGGAGCGTGTTTAGTGGGCTGTGGTTTTAACATTCCTGATTGCAGTGGAGGCAGTTGATGCTTTAGATTTTCCTTAGTTGTTTTTAATCTAATAATCCATCTTTCAGTATACTCTGTCTGTGCTCTTTGCTCTCCTTTCCTCCTCGAATATGTGGGCTTCATGTGCACCAATCTCTCCATCCCTCACGGAGAATACAGAAGAGGTCAGACTGGAGTAACTGTGCTGAAGCTGCATATCCCTGCGTGGACATCCACCCGAAAACTCCGATTTGCGATTTGTAAGAGAGAGAAAACTGGCGTGACATGGGGCAGATGTATCCAAATACTTGCTGTGTCTTTGCTTTTGAGGAACTAAAGAGTAAACTTGACTCCTTTCAAAACATGAAATGTGTGTATTCCAAACCCACCCAGGTGACACAGCAGGGATTGGACCTACTAAAGTGATTACTGGAACAATTCACTATTAACTATTAAATGGGTGCTTTGAGTTTTTAGTAGTATGTTCTGTTATATGAAGATGCATCACTCTCATCCCACTGCAAGCTTAGAAATATTTCCCTTGGAGAATAATGCTGATCCCAGATACCAATAAGGACATGGCCGTTGCTAATCCCATTTATCAAATTCTCGCCACAGATAGAACCTAGGCTTCGGCCCGAGTACGTCCTTCATTAGCGGGCATCCAGCCCACCGTTGGTGGTTGTCAAACCACCTGGGTTACTGTGCTGTCCTCATGTGAGTTTGGTGCTACGACAAATGTGCAGAATTTTATGTGTGAGGTATTTAAAACCCTGGTTAAGATGACACGTGGTATTTCACTATCCATGAAAACGTAACAGTCACAAATACTTCTTTTAAATCAGAGAGCCCACCTCAAATTCTGGTTTTCCCTGGGCATCCTGTATTTCACACAGACCCTCCTCGCATTCTGAGTCACCACCAGCCACAGCTCTTGCATTGCTGTGTATCCAAATGAAGAGCTAATTAGTAAGGCCAGAACAGGGCGGGGGAAATAATGGAGAAGGTAGAGAATTGTGGGTGTGAGAAACCCATTTAAACAAGCCAATTGTATTTGTAGTTGGGACTCAGAGCTCTCATTTAATGAAAGACAAGCCAGATCGGGCCCTTTGCAAGGATCCCCACGTGGGTATGTCTGACCCAGTAATGGGCGAGGCAGTCAGGAGCAGCTGTTATTTGAGTGCAGAGCTGTTTTCAAAATCAGAGCCCTTCGCAGTCCAAAAACCCTTGCAGGTCGTGCCTGAATACCTTCAACGTGCCCCATGTAAAAACACACTGCGAGGAGATGGGACGCGCCCCGTGAATGATACCTTATTTATTATCATTGAGCCCTCCCTTTTTCCGTCAGAGTTATGGGCTGGAGCCGTCCTTAATACTCTATTTATTTTAGGGGAGGAAAATGTTTTTCTTTAAAGGCCCACAACATGCATGCAATACCAACTGCTGGCAGTTTCCCCAGCATTTAAGGAAATATTGTTGTAAGGCTTTTATGTTCTGTACTTCAATCAGCCAGAGCCAGCAGTGTCCCAGTAGAAGGGCCCTCAACAGACCATTTTCAGCATTTTGCTACAATTAAACTCCTCTGGTTTTAGCCCTCAGGCAATTTAGTACCTTTTTACATATGCACATTATGAACTTTTGACCAGGGTCTAGCAGTCATATATTAGAGTGCTGCTCTTGAAAGCAGGCTTAACAAGTTCCTCTGAGTATTGCAGTTGGAGTCAGTTGTGGAAAAGGTAATTTAAGCAACTTGCAGCGAGGCCATTCAGAATCTCAGTGATGCTCCTAAATCTCTCTCTCTCTCTCTCTCTCTCTCTCTCTCTCTCTCTCTCTCTCTCTCTCTCTCTCTTTTTCCTTGTTTCCTCAGGAAGCTGGTAGCAAGAGCTTTCAAAGTCTGTGATTGATCTTTTATTCAGTAGCTAACGAGGGCTGTGATTCTATTAGCGCGCTACAAGGCAAGAGAACAGTGATTTAATGAAGTGTCTAGTGAGCCGGCCATAGATTTATCCTGTTGTCGCTAATTTGCAGGGCCGCGTCGCGCATAAAGGAACCTGCACTCACACTGCTATTAAGCAGGTATTTTCTTAGTAAATTGTTGTAAGGTCAGGTACAGTGATCTCACCAAAAGCAATGCCTTACCTCTTCAGTGTCGGCAGATGACAGCCGCCGTGCTGAGCGCTCGCTGAAGCGGAACCGTGAGATCAGAGGTGCTTCTCGGAGTCGCCCTTAGCGGAGGCAGGAGCAGATGAACTGCCAAGTAGGAGTAATAGAGTCATAATTGGTGATTAGAACGGGAAAGGTGCAATAACATCTTAATACAAACTGGCGTCTGTTACAGTTACTGTCAGTTGTTGTAAACTCGCGCTGCCGCCCGGACTGGTTACGTTTCCCTTGATTAGCTCTGAGAAGCGAGGCGGCGGGCGCTGGGGACACGCGGAGAACGTCCAAACCGTGGCTGCTTCCCAGAGCCTCGCCCTGTCCCTGCTGTTTTTCTTGGGCACCAGCACTTGCCCCCCCACCCCCACCCTTGGAACGTGCCATGGTAACCTTTCCCCACCGCCCTGGGAGAACCATGATTTCATAAATGTCCCCTGATCTCCCCCTCTTTCCAGGCGCGGTGACATTTATGCGCACTGGCTTTGAGGCTCGTTGAACTTTTGTTTTATTTGCCTTTGCTAAGGGGAGGTATTTGCCTCATGTCAAATTCATATCCCTCTGCAATTCTGTGTTCACAGTAACAGATTTAGTCTTGCCATGCCAGAAGGAATCCATGAAACAAAATAAATACACGACACTGAGGAAGGATGCGTGTGTTTTTTTGGAACACAGGGGGATGTTTTTAGTGCAGTGCCATGTCTGAGGTGCCTTTGCAGGGATGCAAAGGTGGTGTCCATTTGTGGGAAAGGCGAAGTGGAGAAATTCTTGTATGATGCTTAATGAAATGCCAGGCTGGCTGAAAGGACAACCCTTGAAAAACAAGGTGCCCAACTGCACATTGATACATGCCTGGAGATTCTTCTATGCTCTGCAGCATATTATTTAAATTCATAAAAGAAGAAGCTGTCCAGCATTGTCCAGACGTGATGAGCAGCTGTCCTTATAGATAAATATAGGTGACTGGTCATTTGCATTGTTTGGAGTGGGGTAAGGCTTGCCAGGATGCTTAGGACTGAACAATGAGATGCGATGAGGAGACAATGTGCATAGGTGCATTTTCCTAATCTGGCGCATAGTAGGTCATCAGTAACTCTTTTTTGATTCTGCACTTAGTTGTAGAATCTGTTCGGTGAAGCCTTGTGTTGGGTTCTCACCCTGATCCATAAAACTTGGGCAATCCTAATGCTTACTTCACCCCAGGGCCGCTGTGTGTTAGGTTAGTTAAGGTTTATGGTCAAGGAAAGAGTTTAAAGGAGTGTTTTATAACGGCACCCTGTTTGCAAATGATCATCTGTGTGATTACAAAGAAGGAGTCAAACCTCCCGACTTCCCAGTATGGACCTTTGGGCCTCAGCACAGTCATGTTCACTTTGGAGTTGCCATTTCATCAAGGGGGGGGGGGGGTCTCCCTCCGGTGGAACTGAAATCTTAGCTCACTGGTCTGGAGAGCAGAACTCAGGACACACAGGCAGTGGCTTATTGTGGAGGAGAAGAAGCTAATCAGAGCACAGCTGTATCAGTGAACACCCGGTTGGCTCTAATTGACCTGTTTCAGAGTGGCGTGGCCTAAGGAATGCTGGGATGTAAGCTCATTGCTTAGCACTGCGGCCGAGGGCTCACTTGGCATATCTAACAGTAAATAGAATTGGAAGGAAGGATGGATGGAGGGAGGGAAGGAAGAAAGGGAGGGAAGGAGCGAGCTGGAGGAAGGAAGGAAAAGGGAAAGGGAAAGGAAAAAGAAGAGGAAGAAAGCTGGAAAGGGAGGGACTAAAGAGTTAATTGAAAGCATAGTAAAAGTCCTGCCCACTGTTCCCTCTAGTCCGTACAAAGTAACTTGGCTTAATAGGAATAATAGTGCCAAATGACTAGAAGTTTTTTTGAATGCTTACCATGTGTGTCCATATGTCATTTAATCTTAATGGCAGTCCCCACTTTCTACATGACAAAGCTGTGGTGCAGAGGCCATGACAGGAGCAAAGGCAGGATTTGAACGCAGATCTGTCCGTACTTTCCCCTCTATCTGCCAATACAGACGCACTGCTCAGGTCAGTGTGCTGCTGCGCTTTCTTCCTGAGGAGGCTTCATTTCTCTAAAGGTTTGACAAGGGTAACCCCCTCCGTTTCATTACTGGGAAGAGGGGAAAGGAGAAATTGCGGAAAGGAGGGGAAAGAAGAAATAGTTCACGGAATGAAAGAGAATTTTAAGAATTACCATTTCTAAAGTGGATGAATAATCCGGATTGAAAATTGTACAAATTTAGACCTGCAAGCCACTCAGCCTGCCGTGCCATTTCCCTAAGTGGCCCCGAGGGAATATTTGTTAAAGAACTACCTGTTCTAGCCCATGACCCCAAGCTTAAAGGCTGGGGCAATATTCAGAATAACGTGCCTTTTCGCTAATAACCACATGGACCCATAATCTCTTAATTTAACACGCTGTCCAGGAAAGTGTTAATATTTTCCCCTTAACACAATCTGTTTTAGTGATAAACTCCCCATCTAAAGCACCTTGGTAAATAGTACCCATCATGAGAGGGTGCCAGTAATCAATCTACGTTTTTTAAAGTATTTATGTTTTATGGATTATTTTATTTCTTTTTGAAGACCTGATCTTTAGAATCAGAGTTGCATTCAGATTGGCATAATTTATTTTTGAATTAAAAGAGACTAGCGCATCGGATATAAAAGGTCACATATTATATGATTCCATTCATATAAAATATCCAGAACAGGCAAATCCAGAGAGACAGAAAGCAGATTGGTGGTTGCCAGGGCCTGGGGGCAGGACGAATGGGGAATGGCTGGTGATGGCTCTGAGGTTTCCTGTTGAGGTGACGCACATGTTTTGGAACTAGATAGAGATGGTGGTTGCACAACATTGTGAATGTACTAAATGAAACTGAATTGTACACTCTGAAACAGTTAATTTTATGATATGTGAATTTCACCTGAATAAAGGAAAAAAAGAAGTTGATGCATAGGAAAGATGTTTTGGCACATAGAGCATATTAAGCTTTTTTTTCTTCTTCTTCCTTTTCTCCCATTTGTACTAAACACTTTCACCGTTATAGCCTGGGAGGAGATGATTGGGCTGTGTGTAATGCCCAAGTAAACAGATCTGAAAGCAGTAACCCAATCCCTACCCTGTGTGGTGTTATGCAAGGAGCCTCTGAAACACATGCTCACCTTATCATTTCTTGACCATGCTATTGATTGGTTATGTGTTTGCCTGTGTTATTAATAATGTATACCTGGAAAAATCTATGTGCATTAAAGTCTTTGATCTTCTCATGAGTTTCAATGCCAAAGATTCCATTTTCTCTCTCTTTTTTAATTTTCAAAGAGGTAGAATGGAAATAATTTTAAAACTTTTCTCTCCCCTTTCTAGTGGAGAGCTTCCTGCTGACGTCCATCAGATTAATGAGCTATGTATCTGTGTGTGTACGTGTGTGTGTATACACACACAAAAAAAAAAACTCTGTGGGGAGCCTGTATGTATACACACACACACATACACATTTGCATATACACACATACGTATACACACATGCATGCATATTTTAAGGAGAGAATTATAAAACAATTATTTGATTCAAGCTGACTATTCTAGAGGTGAAGAATATTTGAATACAAGACTTATACATCTTGTAAATTAAAACAGAAATTAAAGACTTTAGACTAAGGCACGATCAAAGGCTCTCTTCTCATTGTTCTTTTATTGTTTATTGACTTCAAAAAGACTTTTTAGTTTAAACTGACTTTAATGTCTCTTGAATGCTCTTTTGTATAGTGACTTTGAAAACTTGGGGATAATGTCTTCATTAAGTGGAGGAAAATCTTAGGGAAAAAATATAACTGTAACTTGGCTTTCATTAGAGTAGAAAGAGATAAAGCTTTGCTTAATTAATATCTGGTTTCCCTCTGTTCAGAATTATAAGGGAAAAGGGGGTTGAAATTAGTGCTGATAAAAGCTTGTAACAGACATAACACTGGAACTTTCTCTCTCGCTGCCTTAGAATTTAGAAGAACATAATTCTTAGAACTTTATGAACAGTATTGGAATATTCTAGGTGCCCTGTCTTTCTGACTATGAAATGACTCCAGACCCAGGAGCACGGATCACCCTGGCTTTTGCCACCTTTGGTTTCATTTTCTTTTTGTTTGTTTCCAACACCTGTTTAGAAATGTATGATTGTGTGTGGGGGTAGGGGTGTGGGAGTCTGTGTGTCTATTGATATGTTTTCCTTTCTATTAAAAAAAAAAAAATCAAAGTTTCCCTGATCCTGTCTAAGCCACCAATCAGAACGCATCACTCTCAGAAAGTTGTTTCTGACTGACCCCTTGAAACATCCCTGGCCTCTGGGTACCCAAGGATTCCTTTTGCACTGTTTCTTCAATTTTCTGTGACTTTCTACCTGTCCCCTGTTCAGCTTTTCTTTTCTACGGACAGGTCTGGTCCTTAAATTTAGGAATGCTTTTCAGGCTGCCTTAGAAAAAAAAAGAAACACCTCTGTGGGGAGCCTAACACTGGACTACTGAGACTTCACCAATGCTGGCCAATCTTACTGGCTGCTTGATTTCTTTTTTGGATATTATTAATAGCAAAAGGGAGAATTGTGCATACAAGCTCCACCCACCAGAGTCAAAATGATTTTCTAGATCCATCATTTTGCTTCCACACATCCCATGGAAGGCAGCTCCTAGAGGAGCCATCTCGTGGCACTTTCCTGGTCCCTCTTAGGATGCCAAGCCCTCCCTTCTCTGTAGGCGTCAGTGATCCTGTGGCTTGATAGAGAAAACAGCATGGTAAAATGAAAAAAACACAGGGCTTGGGACAAAACAGGCGTAGGTACAAAGTCTGTGTCTGTTGTACACTAGTTCATCGACCTAAGGTAGGTTGCTGAACCTCTCTAAGCATCAGTTTGCTCATCTATAAAGTGGGGATAATAGCATTTACTTCAAAGAGTTGTGGATGGGTCAAATATGGTAGAGCGTACTGCAGTTATGATTTTAGCAATAGCTCCCCAGTCACCTAATTCTGCAGAACAGATCTGCTCTAGCTTTCTTTTTAAGTAGCTAACACTTGGAAAGACTTCCCTTTTTACCTGCTTTCCCCCCAAGAAAGTATATTCAAGATGGCAACTTTCGATATCATGATGTCTCCCACTTAATAGCTCTGAATGACTTGGCTAGCTTTATTGCGGCTCTCAATAGATTGACGGATGGATGGATGGATTGTAACACCTGTGCAGTCCTGCTGGCTTTACTCATTTTTTGAATGCTCACGTGCCATGGAGTCATGGGTTTCAGAGGCAGATGTAAATACCGAGTTTTTAAGTGGCATGGAGGAGGCACCGCGACTCTGTTATGTAAACCCTCAGGGATATTTATACCCTCTACTGAGAAGGGTAATTGAGCCTCCAAACCACCCACCAAGATTTCTGCCTGTAAAATATTTAAGGACTGGTGCTATAAAGCCATTTCCCTATGCAATTTGTTTTCCATCTAGGAGCAGGAGAACCAGGCAAATGTGGCTCAGAGTAACTTACAAAAGCCAAACGCTTAAGCTACAAAATGCATCTCCTCACAATAGCACTTGGAGAGGGGCTGAAGGCGGACACAAAGTAAACAGAAAAGGGTCCAGGGTCCTGAAATTGAGATGACAGGGCTCCACAATGCAGCCTGATGATGCTGTTATAAATCACCCATTCCGTCTTTAGAGAGACTTTCCCTGGAAGCATATCATGGCGTGTGCAGAAGGGCTTTTCAATAAAAGGAGCCTCGTTAAGAAATGTAAAGAAATGAACTTTAAACGCAGAGCAGGCTGCCAGGCACTTCACACACCGTGAGGAAGAGTCCATGGGTTCAGCTTCACATAGACAACTGGGCCGGGCCTATAAGCTCTTCATGCTTTCCTCTCCTGGTTGGCAGAAGAGGCATCAGGCACGCTTTTCCTGAGAAAGCCGACCTCCAAGATGCGTGAGCTGCAAAGGCAAGGGTGAGGTGATGCTTAGGTGACACCTAGAGATTGTCTAAAACAAACCGACATGGGTAACCTGGGACTCTAACAAATTCCCAGAGAATCTAACAGGTGTGTAAGTTGTAGACTGATATATTATTAAAGGTAACACTAGCTACCATAGAAAGTAAGTACAGTGGGACAAACATGGCGAAAGTTTATTTCTTGCTTATATGTGGCCCAAAGTGTCCACCCTAGATTAGCCGGCAGCTGTCTTCTAAGTGGTGACTCAGAGATCCAGGCCCTTTTCATCTTGTGGGTCAGCCATCTTCCACATCTGGCTCCCAAGGCTGCCTTGGCTGTTGGCATCACTCTGGCAGAAGAGGCAGGAACACGGGGGATCATGTGTGGGAAATTTGAAGGACAGGCCTGGGAGTGGTACGTATCTATGAAACGCAAGAGGCTAGAAAAGGTAGTCTAGCTGTGTGCCCAGGAAGAACAGGAAACAGGTTGGGAACGGATCACAGCTCTTTGCCCCAGCTGATACACTGGTGTTTGTTTGACTTAAATCACTTTGGATTCTCAGCTCCTTTTTATCCGAGTTCTTCATGGAATCGACTCTGGAGATAGCCAGAGATAAAGAAGCCATCTTCACTGCCACCCACTATGTTAGCCTCTTGGGGAAGCATTCTTACTGTCCTGTGTGCCAGGTGCCTTTGCCTACCTTTCACTATAAATACTGGAAAGGGTGATATGGCACTTACCTTCCTAGTTTCCCCCTCAGCTGAGGGTGGCCACGTGACAGTTCTAGCCAGCAAGTGAAATCAAAATCCTGCCGCAGGCCTTATTGGAGACCTTTTGCTTTTGGATGAAAAGGCAGGTGTTTTCCCTCCCCATTTCCTCCTACTCTGAATGCAGCGTGTTTGTCAACAGGAAGCAACAAAGAGAAGGGGGGAAAATCAAAGAATGGCCGAGAGAATGGCCCTCACATTATAGGGCCACCGACTAGAGTCAGCAGCTGCATAACTAAGTCAGGCCTGTGTCTTCATCCCCCTCCTGCCAACCAATGAACCACTGATAAACATATTCATGCAAATATGGAATACGGGTTTGAGAGGGTTTCTGGGTAATCCTCAGGGGCCAGAATTCTTGGAGAATGCAACCGTCATCTTTCGCCCCGTTTGTCTGTTTGAACATTTGCGAGGAATAGTTATGCTTTGCTGCAGATGAGGAACACTCCAGTGAGATGTTTCTAGAAGGTTACCACTGATAACACGGGAAAGCTTTGTTCACCGTTTGGATTTTTCTCACCAGCCCATATTTGTTGTGGTGATGTGGGATGTGGTGATCACAGAACTTTGCCGCGTGCATGGACTCTCTGGAGCACTATCTGAACCACCTGTCTTGCCCCTTTTCCTCTGTGACTTTGTACTGAGACTCGTTTATATTATGGTGACTGACTCATGGTATTAAAAAATCTTTATTTAGGCCACGTTGGTTAGACGATAAAAATATATAAACACTAGTCACTCAATGTCATTTGACCTGAACTAGACTACAGTTTCTATCATGCTTATCAAAATAATATTAATAATATGGATTTTCCATGGCGAGGAACCGTGTAACTATCATCATGAGGTAGACATATGACTTATTAAAGAAACTTTTAAGGCTCTTTACTGTATCAATTTGCAATGATTTATTTTTTCCGTATTCACCAAAACTATTCCAGATAAGTTACCAGTTTTTGATTCTACAAACATGCTTCTACAAATATGCTTCTTTAGAAATGTAACATATTTTAGACTTTTTATTCAGTAAAGCCATTCCTTTGATGATTCCAATTATTTATTATGATGTCAATTTATGCACATATTTTTCTCAGGCGCCCATGCTTGCAGTGGTCAAAGGGTTGATGAAAATATCAAAGTTTAAAAGCGGGATAAGTAACACTGTGAAGATCAGTCCCTGTATATATTTCTAATTAAAACCCCAGCCCTGTAGAGGCGCCGATGCAAAGGCTGTGCTGCCTATTGCATTCATATAACCTGACCCATTAACAGTGGAAGTACTAAGTCAGAGGGAACGCGGTCAGCCCCGTATCTCACAAACCAAGGCTATCGTGTCTCCAGTACTGAGTATTTCAAAGTCGTCAGTTCCAGAAGCCTTTGTTCACTTTTAAATAATGGATGACTCTGGGGCCTTGATAATTGTTTCTTAAGGAAGAAATTCAGAAAGTTTAGAACATAAATTTCTGTCAGGAGAAACTGAGTTCTCTTGCTGTTCTGTAAAGCACACACAGTTTGGAATGTACGTCATCAAGTTTTGCCACACTGAAGGAGATCATCATTTTGTCATCAGAGTATCTGGTGCATGAATCCAAATTAAAGTGGGGTGACTGCTCTAACTCCTTGATGGCTAGTCTGGTTTAGCATGGGAAACAGCAAACGATGGCCCCACTTGGTCCAAATATGACCTACTACCTGGTTTATGTGCAGCCTGTGAGCTAAGAATTCTTTTTACTTTTTTAAATGGCTGAAAAAATATGAAAAGAAAAACACTATTTCGTGATACATGAAAACCATATGAATTTTAAATTTGTCCATAAGTAAAGTTTTATTGGAACACAGCCTTGCACATCCATTTACGTACTGTCTGTGGCTGCTATAACATTACAACAGCAGCAGTGAGTTGTTAGCACATAAAATAAGGCCCGCAAAGCTGGAGATATTTACCACCTGCCCCTTTACAGACAGGTTTGCCAGCATCTAATTCAGGTGAGTAGAGACGAATAAGGGGAGATTTTTGTCCCCCTTTTCTCAGTGAGATGAAGGAAGGTCAGAATGTGTTCTTGCTCTTGGTGCTGACATGGCTACTTTTTTTTCTCTTCAACATGTCCCAACCCGGACTTTTCCTGTCTACCCCACTCTTTACTCCCAGGTCTCTCCAAGGTAAACAGTAGGGTGTCAGCTAAGGACCACTATAACCAGCCAGTGGTTCTCTGCAGACCAAAAAGAGTCACCTCTAAGATTATTGAGCTATCATGTGGCAGAGTAGGTCAAGTCCTTGTAACACGCACAGTGCCATTCCACTGTTCTGTAGTTACAGTATAATTTAGGGTTGATGAGGGGAAAGTGGTCTCTCTTTATCTGTTAATTCCTTGGAGGAAGTTCTGTTCAGAATGAATAGTCTTGAAATGTGTAATAAAGTTACCTATCAAGACCACTTTTACAGAAAGATTTAAATGTGATAATAAGAATAAAAGAAAATGAAGTGACATTGAGGGCGTCTTCTTTTATAACAGCTCTCGGTCTTGACTGTGAAGCACGCTGTAAAATGACTTTTATACATTTATGGATTGAAATGGTTCTGCTGAAATTTTAAGTGTTAACATTGTTCAAACTTCCATTACTAACACCTCTCACATTGTTACAAATGGTTTCGTATTTGACATTTTGATCATCCTAACCGGGGACATTTTATACTGAAGCTCTCATTTCACGGGACAGGAAGGTTCTGCTTATTTTGGTTTCAGCACTTTTCAATAGGGAGCCAATACGTTATGTTTGCATATCTTACCCCAATGCGTCTATAAACTGATCATCATAGAAGGTGGAGATGGAGGGAGCTTTAGTGTTTTGTTAGCTTAGTGTGGGTAGAAAACAAAGATTTTTTTTCAAACCTGGTTCCTTCTTTTTCAGCTTTTCTTGTGTGCTTTTCCTACTACTATTCAGACTATAGTCCATAACTGCACTTTATTTTTCATATCACAGCTTTATTGAAATATAATCCACATAACATACAATTCACTCATTTAAAGTGTACAACGTAATGGTTTTTAGTATATGCTCAGAGTTGCACCACCATCACCACAATCAATTTTAGGTCATTTGTAATAACCCAAATAGAAAGCCTGTGCCCTCTAACCCCCCCACTTCCTCTGCCAGCCTTAGACAACCACTAATCTGTTTTCTGTCTCTAGATTTGCCTATCCTGGACATTTGACCTACATGGGATCACACAATATGTGGTCCTTTGTGACTGGCTTCTTTCACTTAGCATAATGTTTTCAAAGTTCTCCTCCTTATTTTTCATTCCCTTGCTTTTCACGTTTTTTTTTTTTTTTTTTTTTTTTTTTTTCCTTACAAATTTAGAAGAAAGACTACATGTGCATACAGAACTATTTAATCTATTTAAGCATGCGAGTATCCGTGGGATTCATCTTTGTGGCCACCGCGGCAACTGGAAGTGCCTGACACCTCTTAGGCTTTCTGCAGCTGCTTGCTAAGTACATACATGTACGACCGATAAAGCTACAGCTAGTACCGTACCTAAGGCCTCGCATCTCCTTCAGCACAGCTGTAGGCACATCTCAAAGAAGAGCCAGCCCACCCGAGGAAACGTGAAGGATTGTGCTTTAGGAAACGTCATGTGAACGCCACCAATATCTCAGACATCCAGAGCTGCTGCTTCACTGCATTCTTTCTCCTCGTCTCATCCTTTCCACCCTGTGTGTTGAGAGCAGGGCCTTCCTTGTGCTGTTCTGGACTCTTCTTGGTTCCCCAGGTTGGCTGTGTCAGCGCCTTCTTAAGGTATCACCATTCCTGAGATAGGAGCTTTTGGTACATGGATGAATTTGGGTTTATAAATATTTTGCTTATTTCTTTTCCCCCAGAGTTTTGCAAAGAGAGTAAGGATTTTGCTAGAAATTAGTCCTTGATAAAGTTTGCCCTGTTTTTACAAGACTCTCTTTGGTTGACGATGACTTGAGCCATGATTTTCATTTTGATGGACACAGAGTGCTCACTACATCTTTTAGAAATAAAGACCTTTTAAATAAAAGAGAAAGAGGTATTAAAGAATGGCTCTCTTACTAATTTATTATACAAATGAGAGTTCAGCTTTGGACCTACCTGTGTTCTTTTTTTTCCCCCTTTATCCCTCCCAGTGTATCCCTCTATATGACGACCATTTTCCAGTGTACCAGGGAATGGCCCAGGGAAGCCAGTTGGGGGTTCCAGTTGTTATGAAACCCAAGCAAATCTTGGCTGTGAGACACATGATGAACTTACTGGATAGAGTTTGAGCATCGGCTCTCACTTTGAAAATCGGTCCCCCATTATCAGGGAGGATTGAAAGTCTGCTTAAGTTATAAGCTAGCTAATTACTTCCTTAGTTGAAGACCTAAATGAGTTTGAAAGTGAAATGCGTATCTCCAAGTGCTAAGTAGCCAACTCACAATAGGCAATTGAGGTAGCAAAGACTCATTTAGTAGAGGCCGTTCTGTTCTTTTCTCTTCTTCTCTCTCTTTTATTCTCTTTCTCTCTCTTCCCTCCATTCCTCTGGCCTGCCTTCCGGCCTTTCTTTCTTCCTTCCTTCCTTCCTTCCTTCCTTCCTTCCTTCCTTCCTTCCTTCCTTCCTTCCTTCTTTTTCTGTCGCCCCTTCCTCTTTTCTTCCTTCAGTTCCTTCTTCTCCTCTCATTTAACTGTTATAAATATGATGGAATTGTGCCTGTAGGCTTTTGCTGGTAATTAAATAAATTATTTATACATTTAACACAATCTTGAATTACTAGGTGATCGTCTTAGGCACTCAAAAGTATAAGAGCCCTTGAAAGCAATATCCAAGCATAGATATTCCATAGCACGTCTTACAATCTAAATATTGCTTTTAGTGTAATCGAAGCAGCAAGAGTAGTCACAGCAGTTGATGGACTATTTTTCAAATTGATTTCAAAAATGTATTTAAGGGGATGATCTTCTAGTCTAGATTACCTATTGATTTTTAATATGAAAAGCTCATTATGTAAGCAGTAACTGCATATAAAAACCTAGCAAACCTTTGCATAAATCCTTTAATTGAATTTCCAGAGCCTGTGGTTCTACTTTTTTTTTAATTAAATCTATTTCTTTTTTTAAGTGTTACTGTGTAATTTGCATGCTGTGAAGAGGTCCTGTCCCAGATAAAGTGCCATTGATCCTTATTAAACCTCACCTCTGGGCTTGTTTAAAACTAACTGGAAAAATTAAAGTGTTCATGCCGCAGTGCACTTATAGCTTGTGTGATAGGATTATGGAAAAAATAATAAAACTAATTTCCAGGAGAGAATTTATAATGTGAGATTTTATTTTTTTCAATTTGATAATTAATAGTGAAATCCTATCATATATATAAATCACATTTTAGCCTATAAACTGAAATGGCAATTAGGAAAGATAATATATACTTGATGTAAAACCATCATGTTCCGTGGGAATAATCTTGTGGCGCTTTAATTTTTTAATTGTAGAAGGAAAGGATGACGGATTCAAGTCAAACACGTTAAATGGTGGGTTTCCTTTGAAAAATCTGATTCTTTTACTATGTACAATATTAGTAGATTTTTAATTTTAGTGTGAGGAAGTATAAAAGATACAGAGAAAGATATTCTGGTTATGTTTGTGCTAAAATGTATGTATTAGAATTACCAGGGGAAAGAAAAATATAAAAGCTGCAATAGGTTTTTCTATTTTTTAATACCTAACATTTGTTATTTTAAAAGCAATAAAATCCCCTAAAGAAATATTCATAATCAATAAGAACACAAAATATGGAATATATTAACTGAGTTATAAAAATGTTTGTAGTATAGCACAAAATGAAAAACACAGCAAGTTATGTACGGTTTAAAGTGTAATCAATTTTGAGGTTGTATACAAGGATATAAATGATAAACACAAGTAGTAGCATTTTTAGTAAAGGCTGTTACAAAATACTGTATTTATGGCCTATTCCATTCTTTTTATAGCTCATTAATGTAGAAAACAAACACAGTGTATCCATCTTCTCAGACAGCTTAAAATTCCCTTAAATGATATTTTTAAATGGAAATACTGAACTCATTTGATCTGTTTCTTCTTTAAGCACACATTAGTTTGAACAGGCATGTACACCGGGGTTCCTTTTCAGACTCTGGCAAGAACAAGTGTTGATCATGCTGCATTGATTGCCCTCCCTGTACAAAACTGGGCCAAACCTAACACCTTTACAAATAGTTCAGCCCTGTTGCCCTCCTCTGCAGGGCTCCCTGCCCATTCCCTGTGTCCCACCCCACCCCACCCCAAGGAGAACCTTCCTACCTTTGGAAGCTGCATTAATTCTTCCGGGCCACAAGGGGGCTGTTGAGTTATTGGTTCACTGCACTTGTTGGCAGGAGAGTTTTAATACTGGTTCCAAAGGTGCTTGATTTCCTGTGGTACCTATGAATATGCATACAGTGTATACTCAGCAATCTAGCAGTTCAAACTAGACAGCTGGTTCTTGGGGTGAGCTTTTTTTTTTTTCCCCTGCTCTCCTTTCCTTGGATTAGTCCTTTTGAGTAAGCTGAATCTGTAATGTAATTTCATTAACTTATTTCCAGTATTTCATTTGGTTTTGATGTTTCCATTGTGGTCTCTTTTTTTTCCCTTTCATTTTGTCACTTCTGTGGAAGTCACTGTTATAATTGATGGAGCGTAATTTCATGGCTGTAGGAGTCACAGACTTAGACATCCTGCCTTTCTAAAGCATAAGTAGGATGTAGCAGTGCTCTATTTGTTTCCTATAAGGTAAGTGTATTTGGAAAAGAAAAGTAAAAAAAGAACAAGGGCAAAGGATTTGAATTGTTTCCTTTCTCTCTATTTGGATTAATATGGTTCAGCACTACATAGCCCTATCCATCCATCCATCCATCCATCCATCCATCCATCCATCCAATATGTAGTGAGTACCGACTATGTGCGGGCACTACTTTAGACAGTAGCAATTTGAATTTGGATCAGTCCTTGCCTTCAAGAATCTCATTATCTAGTGAGGAAGACAAAGACATATGCAAATAATTTTAACAAGTAGACCCAGAGACCTAACTCAGCCTTGGGTTAGAGAAGGCTTTCATTATAATGTTGAAAAGTTTTTTACTTATGATTATAGTTTATTTGGACTGCATGATTTTTTTTTTTTTTAAACAAATGCTCTTGGAAGTACATACCATGATACTGAATACTGTGCAGATGATGATTTTAGAATGAAGTCTTTTTGTGGCATGACCATACACAAGAAGACACTTTACACAGTGAACACGGAGCTAGGATAATTCCCATTCTCTAGAATAGATTGGCATTGGTCTGGTTGCTCCCAGAGAATCACGTGGCCACTGTCACAGGGAGGGACAACACAGAGGTCCATCTGTAGAATGTGGGCAGTCATTTGCAAGTTAAGAAATAGGGATCAGGTCTCCAAATAAAACGGTGTGAGCATCTGGCTTGGAACCCTGGGCAGTGGTCAGAAGCAAGACCCACACCAGGAAGAAAAGCCAAGCGGAACTAGGAAAATCCCAGGCAGCACAAGTTAGAGGTCTTTAGTAATGCCAACACAATAGTGCCCCCAATCACTGCCCCTTCCTGAGGACAGTGCAGCTAATAACAGAAATAGAGCATCCAAGAGGCAAAAGAAACTGAGAGGTTAAAGTGATGATTCTCGTGGCTTCAGAGCCCAGAAACAGGCTTGTTTGAGCTCACCTAAGCCGCCATACTTGCCTTGAGGCAAACCGATAGATTACCAAATTGAGTTCCGTCTTAGGGAGTATCAGAAATAGTGCGTCTGGAGCTTCATTGTCCAATATGGTAGCACCTATCCACACATGGTCATTTAAATTTAAAATAATTAAAATTAAAACTTCAGTTTCTCTGTCGCACTAGCAACGTTTGAGTGCTCAGTAGCCACATGTGGTTAGTGGCCACATGTTGGGTAGTGCTAACACTATTTCTCACAACAGAGCACTCTGTTGGCTTGTGCTGCTCTAAAGCAGAAGTCTCCCACGTGTGAATGATGACTGGCTGGGGTTCCACAAGAAAACATTACAACTTGTACTTACCCATTAAACTCTTGCATTTATTATTAAATATCTCAGCACATTTAGCCGGTGGCAGGTACTGCTATTTTCAGTGCTTACCATATTTAAACATATCATCCTTTCAGATCTCCTTTCCCATGTGCACTGACGTAGTACTGTTGTTACCCGTATTTTACAGACGAGGACACAGGCACACTGAGTAAGGAGGTGGCAGAGTTGCGATTCCAGCTCAGGTGGTCTGGCTCCAGAGTCCTCACTTTTAACTGCTGTATGATATTGACTCTCAATTAAGAAGCATCGATCTTTACAAATATTTCACAGATGTGTTAACACAGGTGCCCTCTCCAGTCCTCAGATGGTGAGGAGCCACGACACGCCAGGTGTTAGGCGGTAAGGCTGGCCGTTTGCCCAAGTAGAGAGTCCATGGTGGAGCTGTGCGTCGCGTGCACATCCAGTGTTGGAAAGTGCATTGTAGTTTCCCACGTGTGCCCTGTAAAAGGGGTTGCGACGTTAGGTTGTCTGATTTGAACGAAAGCATCCCTCCCAAAATGAACAAAAGGCTGAAAAGGATGCCTGCAAAAGTGGCCAGCGTTTGAAGATACTACTTAAATAATGTAAACCCAAGCAAACAGTAAGCGAAGAACAGCATCGACACTTTAGCTCCTCCTAATATGAGCCCAGAGATCTGTTCCAAGGCAAAGACAGTGAAAATTTGATCCGATCTTAGCAGTCACTCAAAAAGCAAAAATCTAAATTAGTAAAAAGATGTGAAAGTATATGCACGAATTATACTGATGGACGTCATTCTAACCCTATGCTGTGCCTTGGGGTATTAACTAAGAGTATGATACAAGTTTATAATTTACAAATCAATAGACATATATTGAGGTATCTACCCTGATTTTTTTCTGACAAAGGTGCGCAATTACAACAGTCGGGATGGAGCCTCTAGGGTTTTAAAAAGAATCTGTGGCCTCTGCCTGTCTTGGTGTTTCCCTGTTCATTTCGGTGCTGCTCTGTTTATCTCCTGCAAACTAGAAGAACATCTCCTCAGTAAAGTTGAAAATCCTAAAATAAAAAGTATTTCGTATGGAAAAAAAGAAAAAAAAGTCCATTGGTTGAAACAAAGACTCATGCCAGAGACTGAGCTTTTGACGGGAACTTTGCTGGGTATGCCTTTATCATTCACTACCTTCCACCCCTCAATTTAAAGGTATTTAATTCTTTTTTCAAGTACATCCTGATATCAGCACAAAATTGCACTGAGCCTAACAGATAGAAGTCTGAAAATTACAAAGATAGAGGTTTTCCCCAGGATTCTGGTCATATTCTCTAGAAAATTTTCAAGCATGCCTACTGAGTCTTTTGCTCAGAGCATGGGAGGTGTGTGTGTGTGTGTGTGTGTGTGTGTGTGTGTGTGTGTGTGTGTGTTGGAGGTGATAGGAGAGCTGTTTCTGAAAGCTATGCAGGAACACAGCTATCTGTGAACCTTTTCTATTCATCTTTCTGGTGCTGGTGCTTTAAAATACAATATGTAGTTTCTGTGTAGAAAAGGAACCCTTCTTGGCCCAAAGATTTCTTAACTCTTTCTGTATCCCTGGTTAATGCTTAGCTACCCAACATCTACATTTTTGATATGCTTTGCTTTCATGTGCTTTTTGAGGGCTTGAAAAATCTATTTCTAAGGAATAATAACTTAGAACCTGCTTATTAGTGTCACATCTGCTCTGAGAAGTAGGTGAACATGATACATCTATTTGAATGGAATGGTAGATCATATAGTTCCACATCTTTTTTATATCATAATTCCATAATCACTATTAGAGTGAAACAGAGGTTGAGAGAAGTCACTTGTTTATCCCAATGTTACCATTTTTAATATATTAACCAATGTTTATTGAACACCTACTAGACCCTATGCTAAGTGCTTTACATTTGATGTATAATCTCCTGACCACCCTGTGAAATGGGTACTATCATTATCCTCATTTCTAGTGGTGTAGAAACTGAGGCTCAGAGAGGTTAAGTAATTGGCTGAGTGTCACACTGCAGAGCACTTGCTAGCACCAAGACTATTTGCCAAGACCCCTGTTGTACGAGAGTCAGTGGTATGACAAAAACCACGTGCTTCATTTTTGTAGGGAAGGACCCAGTCTTATTCATCTGTTTTGCCATAGATAGCAATAGTGCCAGGCTCCTAGAAGATACAGAATATGTGGCATAATCTGTTAAAATAATGAAAGACATGAAAAAGAAACAGTCATTCATAGATGTTCCTGGCAGTGGGTTGGAGGCACCCAGATTTGTGAGGACAGCTCATGCGTGTTGAGGGCCTGCTTTTGGAAAAAATGTAGAATATTCAGTGCGGTATCTTGGAAGAAGCCCATGGACGTGAGGGGCCCTGAAGGTTACTCTCATTAGCTTCAAGGTTGTGCCAAGGCTGAAATTTCACAGACCAAGTTGTAGACATCTCTCTCAATGTCCACAAGAGTGTTTGTATCATTGTATCCTATTTTTTTTTCACCCACTCAAATGTGAGAGCTACTTTGCACCATTTTGATTTGGTGCTGAAGTCATTTGAAAAATACTCTGTATTTGTGCATGTCACCTTCTATGAGAGAGACCAGCTCCCAGAACGTGCTTCTGCTTTCAAGAAAGTCCTCGCTCTCCGAAAGCATTCTCTGACATGGAGACTTTTAAAATGCTTTCCTTTCTGCCTGCATCTGGGTAGATTTTTTTTTTCCAGTAGTTTCTTAATGGTCTTTAGCGAAGGAAGTAAGTGACACTGATCAGTGAAGGTGGACAGTAAGATTTATAATGTATTTGTGCTAGCTGATTGCCAACAGAACCGGCCTTTCCCAGCGGTGCTGTACGCAGACTCAGAAAATCAATAGGGATTAACCTGTGACCCCCTTCACATACTTATACTGTGGGCTGCATCGCTTACCAATATTTCATCTGTTTCACTTAGCTGCTGTTCCTTACTCAATAATGTGTGGCCGGTCTCACAAGATACTAATTAATTTTTTAAAATGCAGCATCACTTGAAGCTGTGATAAAATATCACACCTTTGGAAATCAAGGCCCTTTTGGTTTATTTATTCAACTCACATTAATTAGCCTTAATTAGAGGAAAAAAAAACAAAAACAGAAACAAAAAACAACACTGGGCAGGGGGAAAGCTGAAACTCCAGGGTTTGCTTTGCTCCCAAACCCCCTCCTTGCGTTTAACACTCCTAGAATGTGTGGGGTGGGGGGAATCTCAGTGACTCTAACAGAACAGGTGTCTAGGTTGGAATTTAGGCCTCTTTCAGGAAAATTGCTAATATTACCTTTTAGACACACTTTTTATTTCCGTTAAAGGGATATTTATACATAAACAGGCACCTTGCAATTAAGTGAACCCAATGTATAATTTTTTAAGGAATCAAAATTAACTTTCACACATTGTCTACTTGCAAATGTATGCAAAAGTTTGTGTAAACATATGTATTGGTGTACACATATGTTGTATAAACATGTGTTTGTATGAACTGCCCTTTATTATTGCATAGGATGAAAAAGGAGCAAAATTTGCAGTAATACACTTTTTTGTGTTTTTTTTTTAACCTTTCCCTTAAAGCTTTGGCATATGTTAAAGTGTTTTACATTTGTCTTAAAAATTGAAATTGTTGTAGATTTCCTTCACCAAGACCCTTTGTTTGCAGATTTTTTTTTTTTTTTTCAAGTATGCCTATTCCCCAGAGTTTACTTACAGTTTGCTATTGATCTGGCAGCTGGTATTTGAATTGGTCGATGTACTCTGTAACTTGTTTAAGATACCCTACCTGAGCTATTAGTTTAAATAATGTATTCATAAATTGATTAATCATTACAGTAAGACTTATTAGCTGCATTTATATCTGCGTGTTATCCACAATTGACTTGTAGTCTAATAATCACGCATACTTAAGCAGAAGTTGGGTTTTACATTACAATTTAATAATTATTGAGGTGGAAAACAATAGTATTTGTGTACAGAAGTTGAGTGGATGCAGGGCTTTAGAGGTTGGACTCACTAAGCAGATTGCCACTTTTACTTTTCCTGGGTAAAACAGACAGCTCTTCCCCCAAAAGTGAAATATGGGAAGTAGACCAAATTCTGTCAGCCTCGAAGAAGTGATTGAGTTTGCTGAAGCTGTCCCGGCTTCACAGGTCTGGAAGATGGATGGGGGCAGAGGGAGGAGAATTTAAAGGGATAATGCCTTTGTCTCCATTTCTCTAACAGCCACATCATGGGAAGAGGGTGGGTCCTCCCCAGGGGGTTTTCAGGGGTATGCACCCACACCTGTCCTCCAATGAGACTGGCAGACCAAGTGCAGACATGTGAAGTAACAGCCTGGCAAGACTGGAACCCCACAAAACATGGGGTGATTGTTGAAAGACCATGCATGTGTACTCCCAAGCAGAAAGCAAACAGTTCAACTGAATTCAGGACTTAAAGCTGCATGCACTTTAAAAATAATAATAATAAACTTCATTTTTTTAGAGCAATTTTAGGCTCACGGCAAAATTGAGTTGACAGTGCAGAGAGTTCCCATATACTACTCACCACCCCGTTTCCACCCCCATGTCTACCCCCCGTTACACGCACTTGTGATCAAGCTGCATTAAAGTTAAAAACAATCTTTTGGATGGTGGGATGTTAAATCATGGCTTTGCGCTGGGTCTGCCCTACTGGGTAGTTTCTGACTCCTTAGGTTACCCCTTTTCAGGTTTCTTTTTGGGGGTGCAGATTTGTCAGCCTCTTTTCAACTTCATCCTTCCTGGGAGCCGAGCCCCCTTTCTTCCCCCTATTTGGTTGGAAAGTCATTTTGCCTCACCGCGTGATTTTTCTACTTCATAAATCCCCCTTTCAAACATTCTTCAACAACCTGCTAAATTAATATAGATTGTATTCTTTCAGTAGTGGGGAGGGGGGCTTATCTTGCAGCGTGCATTTGTTCAGCTGTGTTAAAAGAGGGCTGCCTGCCGCGGGAAGGACATCTGCTCACAAGTGAGCAATTGTGCTTCTGATTCGGGGCAGCACCTTCGCCTCCATGCCGCTCCAGATGAAAGAACAGATTGCCTAGGAGCCGCTTTTCCAAGGATCCCTGTCCCCAGCATGGGGCTTCATACATTATTGAGAGCAAACCTACTTTCCACTGCCACTCCTCCCTGTGCTTGTTTTGCCAACCTTATTCAGAATGTCAGCATGGATCACTTTTCTACCAAGGCATAACGGGCCAGCCAGGAAGCCTCAGCAGATACATTATTTACAGTGTTTAATTATCATCGCACAGCTTTATTAAACTTCTTGGTTACCTAGGAGCCCATGGAGTGGCTGTACAGAGTTTGCTAAACTTTGAATAATAGAAATTTTGTTCCAAACAAAAACCCATTGAGCATGTTGCTGCCATGTGTGTGATGTCAGTGCGAGGGGTGTGGGTATGTGCTGGTAGATGGTTAACAGGCGGCTCTTGGGGAGGGCAACACACTCTGACTTGCAGTGTTTGCCAATTCCTGTGGTGTAAATACTCACACCATAGCCAACAGGAGGTTATGAAACACAGAGTTGGGATGAGATGCTCAGTTGCATGTCATATTGTGTGTGAGTGTGTGTGTGTGTGTGTGTGTGTGTGTGTCTGTCTGTGTATCTCCACTATGCAGACACAATAGATGTAAATAGCCTCAAAAGCTTGGACAATAGTCAAACATACTGACATTACTCAGAAGTATTGAGTTTTGAGTATTCCTTCCCTTTGTTTTTCATATAGTTTATTTAATCATCAGTTTACATAATTTAATATTTAACAATGGATGTGTCCGACAACCAGCTCATAAAATTCCTGGAAATGTAGCAGTTGGCTCTCTTGAGTTGGTCAGCCCCGGATGCATCACACCACTGTGTGTGTTTGACTGACTGCCAGTTTTAAATTATATCCTGTGTTCAGATAAAGTTCATGATGTACTCCTAATTCAGGCTCATTTCTAACAGGGTGGCCATGCACAATTTTACGCTGGGGTATGGCGAGCTGGTTGGCAGGCTGCTAAGTGTCCTCGACAGCAAGCCGACACATGTACCCTGGCTGGTACATCCCAGACGATGCTGTTGTACTGATATTAAGGACAACAGTATTTTGCCAGAAGCAATAATGAGATGATTCTGTAACAACAGCATGGTGACACCAGACTATGTTTTGCAATTTTCTTTAATATTTATGCTGGATAAATAATTTATCTCTTATTTTTTTCCCAGGTTTTTTTTTTTTTTTTTTTTTTTTTAATCTCGAACATGTTGATATAGACAGGTGCTAGGTTTCCCGGAATGACTAAAGCAAGGATTGGGTTATTTGCCGCCCATAAAAAAACAGATGCATCAGCAGAGTTGAGCGTGTGGGAATTGTTTTCATAAGTCCGCATCCCATCTACTAATATGAACTAATGAGATCTATTACGGACCAGCCTACATGTTTGAAGGGAGTCACTTATTAATGGGACATCTTTGCATGGCATTATAACATCAAGTCCATCATACTCTGAGGTTTTGGAAAACTCAAAGTCATGGCTCACCTGTTATTATCTATCTGAGACTGATTGTGGAAACTCCTTCTAGTCCAGGGTTTCTCCACCTTGACACTGTTACTTCTAGTGCTGGATCATTCTTGGTGTGGGGCCTGTCCTGTGCATTGTATAATGTTTAGCAGCCTCCCTGACCTGCACCCACTAAATGCGAGGAGCAACCCCTCTCCCTACGTAGAGATAATAAAAAATATTTCCAGATACTGCCAAATGCCCTCTCTGGGGCAAAATTGCCCCAGGTTGAGAGCCAGTGCTCTAGAGCCACAGTTCTTAACCACTTAAAGCGTACGGGAAAGTGAAAATAGCAATTGTCTCATTGTAGTGAGCCCTCTCTCCATCTGGCTTCCAGGAACCTCCAACCCCCAAGCACTAGAATTGACAATCAGGCAGCCTTATATCACCAAATCAACTTTTGCCCAGGGGACCTGCAGTGGAGGGAGAAAAGCAGTATTTCTACCCAAGGACCACTCTCCCACATCCCATGGCTTCTGAAGAAGTGCAGGCGTCATCAGGGATGGGGTCTCCAGAGTGGGTGGAGCTGGGGCCTTTTCTTTCTCAGACCATGGCTTGCTGTGGTCTCAGACTAGTTTCTGAACTGTGGAGCAAGTAGGTATCTCACTGGGGATGGGGAATAGACACAGTGGGAGACTTGAAAGGCTCCCTGTGCCGTTGGCTGGAGATTGAGGGGACATGGGAGATAGGTCTTCATTCAGAGGAAGCTCTTTATCCTGACACCCTTTAAGGTGACATCACCCTAGCAGTTAGTGCAGGATGAATTTCAAGATTGCTCTGCGGCTGCTCCAAGCCCCCTCCAACAGCAGAGCAAGTTGTGTGCAGCTCAGCTTTAGGTGAGGGACACCCCCTGGAATTTTATCATGTTTCACCTGTACAGGGATATGCCCGAGCCCTTTTTCAGGTCCAGGAAGGCTGAAGTTGAACTTTCCCTGAGTGTTCCTCTGCCATCACAGGGCTCTCTGACTTTTCAGGTAGGCGTGCCGGTATGGCAGCTGAGCATGACGGGTTTGACACCTTGCTGGCCCTACCGTGCACTTGGGTCCTCAGGTAGCCTATCAAGAGACTTTGGAGCCGCTGTGGTGGGCAACGGCAGTATTCTGTGCTCATCAGGTATCAGCTGAGACAGTGAATGCAGTAGGAGGCGGCACGTGCGGTCACACAGACCTGGAATGTTCTTTGTGGGCCTGTGTGACAGGAACTGTGTGACCCTGGGGCAATTGATTTCACCTTTCTGAGTCTCCGTTTCCTTCCCTGTGAAATGAACATGATGATATCCCTGTGGGAAAGTCATGGGATGATTAAATAATGAATGTTTAGCATCTTTCTCAGCTCCGTTGTAGAGTAGGTCTTCAAGAAGCCACATCTGTTCCTACTTTTGTTTTGGTCTTACTGCCATTTAGGTCATTTCCTGAAGAATGGCACTAGGCTGCCTTGTCCCCTCCTGCCCATGGGACATAAAACTTCCCAGTGTCTTCAGAGTGCCTAAATCCTACCGTGAGCAGGTCCTTTCAGACACAGTTAAAGAGATCGATAGTTATCTGTTTACCTTTCTGGCTGAGATGAGATTTTATGCTTGTTACTAGTAGATCAATAGTGAAAGCACATTCTGTTAAGGTTTCCGTAGGAGTCATTAATCTCCCTCAGCCTCAGTTTCCAGATCTGTAAAGTGAGTCTAACCAGGGTAATGAAGAGGTAGGTGAAGTGAGGTTGGCAGTCAGACACCCACGACCGGCTGCAGCATCACAGTACATGTTCTCTCCGTCCCCCCTGTTGAGCAGAGATCATTCAGCTTGCGATAATGACCTGCCACACGGAGGATTTTTTTCTCTCTTTACTTAGCCAAATATCCAAGCTGAAGCTCTCACTCCGAACCTGACGACATACATTTCAGTGTCACAAAATGCCATTTGAGAAAAAAAAACAACAGGGAAATGCGTGATCTCTTTCTTTCTTCTAAGGACTTTTCCAGTGAGGCTTCTTAAATTCTCATTTCTCCCTTAGAAGTTTTCAAACATGTATGTATGTATGTAATATGCATTTTGCTCGTTTAAATACTTAAATTGAATCTGGACAGGCCTTTCTATTTCCGGAAAGTTCTGCCCCGGCTTCTTTGCGATCTCATCGTCTCGCTCTCCAGGGTAAAAGAATAGGACAGACATGATGATGGACCCAGCAAGGCTTGTAACAATGTGAAGGTACCATTTTGGGGTCTTTGCAGTGGTCAAAGCGGAGTTTGGAAATCCTCAGAACAGGGTGTCTGATATTTGAGACCACAGTTCTGGCTGGAACACTTGTCACTAAAACTGCTGATAGCCACAGGGTGAGTCGTTGGTGTGGGTAACAGTTGTTGAAGGAGTTGGGGGTGGGGGTGGGGGGGGCAGCTGACAGATAGGCGGATGATTTTAATGTTTATATTCCACTGGGGTAAGCTCTAACAAAGACCCATCATTTCCCAGATAACCAATCGTTTTAAAAGAACATCTGTTGAAACTGGCAATTTACATTCTTCTTAAAATACGGAGCGACATAATTAACCCTCTGGGGAGACTAATATTAGTTTATTAGAGACAATTTCTAGTTCTGTTTATTTTTACACTAAACTATTTGTTCAGATTGGAAAAAGACATTTTTTTTTTTTTTTTTTTGGTTGTGGTGTGAGTTTGCTTTTATTTTGGGTTGACTATACCTTATCAAGGACGCACAAGGTGAACAGCTAGGTGATAATATGTGGTCATGATGATCTTCAATCATGAACTGGTGGGAAGTGCTCGATGTTGTTTGACATTTGAATAACTTGGCATTGCACTAAGTTTTGGGTATAGTCTATTTAAAGTGACCTAATCTGTCAGTGATTGTGTGCATGTGTTTCTGTGGGTCCCTTTGTCTCCAGGCATGGCGTTGGGCTCCTTTGGCACCCATAATTGGTGGGATTCTCTTGCATTCATTGCTGTAGTCCCCATAAATTGATTTACAGTCTCCACAAGAAGATTATGGACACTCAGTTCTTTCCAAGATTGGACTAATTCCAGACTTCTGGCTTGTTGTGGGACAGAGAAGAGAGAAGACTGGGCCTTTTGACATTGTGCAGAGGTCAAATGAAACCGTTGTCCCTAATTGTTCAGATGTCCTTCTTTGAATGGGGAAGCACCCACCTGGACATCCAGTAATTTCTCCCTCAGTTCTGTATCCTGCACCAAGCTGGGTTGACTTCTGTTTTCCTCAGGATGACTCTTCAAAAGTGAGGGTTCCCTATCCAGGTAATAACCCTTCACTTCTTCTCTTCCCTAAGCTCAGCACTGAGTTACTCGGTAAAGGAAGTGGCTCCAGAAACCTTCCCCCGTTACCATTTGTTCAACTGCAAAACAGGACTCATTGACAGGCACTCACAAAAGCCGTGAGCTCTTGGGCTGGGCTCACTAGCCCCGACCTGGCCCCCGGTGACTGGCTGCTCCAGTCTCCTTTGCTTCTACTCCCCACTGGTCAAGTTTATGCTTCAGCCAACTGAACGGAGCTCACCAGGCTGACTTATTTGGGCCAACTGTGCCCTCTCCCCAGGTCCCCCTCCTTCTCTCTATTCATCTGTCTGTCGACAAACTACTCTTCCTCCTTGAAAACCCAGCTCTTGGCATCATGTCTTCCATGAAGCCTTCCCAGACCTTTACTCACCTAGACAATGTGATCACTTCCTCCCTCGAGCTGCCCCGACATGGTGGGCACCGCTGTACCATGACTGTCCTGTTACACGGTCGTCTTTCCCGTTGGACGATACGCTCCTTGGGGAAAAGGACCATGTTTTATACCATTTCTAACCCTGGCCTGATGCCTAATAGGTGCTCAGTGAACAGTTGTCGAATTTTATTCTCTCCGTTCCCCATGCTGATCTGTGTTTAAGATCTAATGGCACTTAGTGTCTTATTTGGGTAAGAGGTGCATCACACATGTGTGGGAGTGATTACAAAATTCAATCAAACTGAGACTCGCTGGCTCACACCTGGAGTTTCTTTATTTGCAAGCTGAGCCAACAGTCATTTGAGGATGGGGGTGGGGTTGGCACAGATGCCCCTGGAGACCTGAGCGTCACCCCCCCACCCGCCCACTGCACTTCCTCCCGTTCCACTCACTCCTCCCTTAGTTACCTTCACCAGGATTCTGCATCCCACGGTGCCGCTGACTCCCGTCTCCACCTGGCGCTCCCCCTGTGTGTCGTGGGTGACACTGACTAGAGCAGAGTGGAGGGTGTGGGCGTGCACTTTGGGGTTATTCTCTCGATTTCTGAAACTTGTCTTCTCCCTTGAAGAATCCTGGGCTTTCACATCACAGTTAAATGAACACCCAGAAAGAAAGTGGCGCTGCACCGCAAGTGGCATTTCCACAGTAAGGAAAAGGATGGTTCCACAGACATGGGGTGAGGGGAAAGGCTTGAACCAAAGGCCAGTGGAGATTGAACAAGGCATGTGTTATCGGCCACGCAATCATCAAGGAAACGTGTCCTCTGCAGGTGTATGTGGACATGTGCGTTTCTTCAAACTGAGTGATTTACTTTTTTCTTTTCTGTTCAGTAGCCACTGGGCAAGCTGACCCAGGACATGGTCCACTGGATAGACCACCTCAATGACTCTTTAGCAATTCAGCTCATTTGTATAACTTCCTAGCCTCACTTTTATCATTGTATATAAAACCCACCTCACAGTGTGTTGGAATCAAAAATATTCAACATCTAGTCCACATTGGATTGACTGTGTATAGTGGAAGAGCACTGCCACACGTGGAACCATGACAGTGAACGAGAGGTGGCGTGTGACCTTGGGGACAGAACCCCGGGCCTGCCACTAGAGGTGTTTACGGAATCTGTGTTTCCGTTCCCTCCCAAGTGCGGCTGGATTTATGTTGAAATTTTCTTCATATATTGGCTGAGGGAAATTTTATTATGGTGCTTATATGCCACGAATAATTTCCAACGATTTACAGGATTATAATTCAGGGAGTCATTGGTTCTTAGAGGATATGGATCACCGTATCAAAATGGTTTTTTTTCCTCAATCTGCAGTCTTTTGACAAATTACCAGGAGCTTTATCTCTGATATGCTGAACACTTGTGTACCATGAATATGGTGGTGGTGAATTCCCAGTGTGCATGCATCCACTTCCCAAGTCCTTTACCTGGGGCAGGCGTCACTAATCACTCAGAACTGTGCTCAGCACACTACTCCTGGTAGCCAGTACTAATCGTCTGTACTCAGTGTGGGACATACTCATTGCCTACTTTCCTAGCAAAGTGATAGTTTGATAAAAGCATCATAGTTCCTTCTTTGTAGAGTATAGACTGGCCCCCGTGTAGCAACCACACCTTTGGGAATCTTATTCCCTGTTATGTTTTGCAGTCAGAGCTTGGCCTTCTTCCTGGGAGAAGGCTGGAAAAACTTCGAGCCATTTACCTAATGGAATAATGTATGTTTCCCGCTTCCATTGTCTGCCTGGGCCTGACACTCTCCAACCATAAGCTGGCGCTGCATAAGAAGAAAGTCCTATGTTAAGAATTTGTGTATTAACATAGGTGGCTAGCAGTTTCCTGGCCCAGAAGCTTCCCTGGAATAGAAAGGATTCATTGCAAGACCCATTGCAATGGCAGCCTTACCCACTTCATTGGAAGTATGATTTGATTTATGCACACAAAGTTTCAGGAACATATCTGTTGTATCAAGCTATGTCCACTTGTGAGGGTAATTAATGTGTGTGTCTGTTATTCCCTTTACAGCAGAGAAGAGCAATTGCATTCAGTCATTCTAGGTTTCTACAGTGTCAGTTATTTGTAAAATAGCTTCGGGTGTTTGGAGAGAGCCATTCTTTTTGTAAGCTTTGCTTAATGCCATCACAACGAAAGCAAGATAATAAATATAGCTAATACCTATATAGCACTTTCCATGTGCTTATATGGATATAAGTATATAATAGACAGAGCTATTTCTGCATGTTTTACATAAATGAACACTTTACCACAATGCTATCCCCATTTCACATACGAGACAACTGAGGCACATAGATGATAAGTAGCCAGGCCAAGAGCATACAGCGGAAATAAGTGCCTGAGCCTCCAAACCCTGTGTTCTTACCCACTGCATGATATGTGTTCTCTCCATTGGGATAAATTAATGATAACCCTTCCTTGCTAAGCAGGGCAAGGATTCTAGACTTTAACAATGATCGGAAGGTAACAAAGGTGGGAAGCAGAGGCTTAAAGAAGGTCTGAATCTCAAGGCAATGTCTTTCCTTTTGCATTTTGAACAGGTCAATAAATAAACGTGAAACAAACACAAAGCAATAAGCAAACAAAAGAAAATAAAACCAGCAATAAATTACTTTTGTGCCACTTCAAAATTCTTTTGTCGGGTAGCTCTTCAACGACCTGTCTGATGTGACGGCCAGGAGTCTACTGTGTGAAGCTCACGCATGCGTTGATTGGAAATACCCCATCTCCTGGGTTTGCATGGCTGTGGCTTAATGGACTGCACATCAGTGGCTTTTTGAGGAAAAGAAATTTAAGGCTTGGCCATTGGTCCTTGAGTCAGCACATTGAACTTTTTGTCAATTAGCTTCTACCCCCATGTTTACGGTATGGCCTTTCCTGTAATTACAGTCAAGATCCTATAGCCGGAGGAAGGCCTGTCAATTGAGTAAGAGGCTGATGTCCATCGCATAGTGACAGCCGGTTCTGAGGGTTTTAGGCCTGTCCTTAGAGAGGCTTGTTATTTCCTCCTTAGGTACTTTGCCTCAACCCAGCTCACCGCCATCAGATGGACGGAGGTGTCTTATTCCGTGGCTGAGCCCAGGAGGTCAGGCCCCTAGGACATGACGTACTGCAGAGTAGGGATGTTTCATCGATTCGTAATGTTTTCAATTAAAAATCATTTAAAAATATGCTTCTGTGTGCACATAGGGAAAGATCTAGAATGATGTGTAGCCGCCATTTTATAAAGTTTTACCCTTAGAGCATGGGTTGGGGTAAGAAGCCATAGGAAAACAATCATGTTTGACTTTAGACCAATCTGTGCTAGGTTGTTTTTTGTTTGTTTGTTTGTTTTTCCAGAGCATGGATTACTTTTCTAATTTCAAATTAATATATAGTTAAAGAATCAAAATCAATAAACTTCTAATGATCAGAAACTCCCCAAGAGAGGAACATTTTTAATGGGAAACCACCAAGTCTTCTAAACACCTTGTGGGGTGTGGGATACCTTAAGCTGAATTACAGAGTTTTGTTATTTCTCTCAGAATTTTGGACCAGTTAGAGCTCATACTTTTGCTGTTTTCCCACGTGGATTTTTAGCGTCTCTGGCCACCCATCCCCCTACTTCCCATCTTATTTTCTTCAGATTCCCTGAGTCTCCATGCTTGTCGCATCCACCTGTCACCCCTTCTGAGTGCTTGAAACACAATCTCTCTCCTCAGAAGGGAATATTCCTCGCTACTCCCATTCATTTTTCATTTTTCTGTCTCTTAAAAAACAATAAGCACATGTTTGTGGTCATCAATGGTTTTCTGCCCTTTTTAAATTACAAACAAATGAGTGCCACGGTGGGAAAGCATATGCGAAGATTGCTGAAGATATCCTTGTGAGAGGTGGCCCTATTGGAGAATTTCATATCTGTGAGGAGGTGAAGGTAGAATTTAAGGGCAGAATCATGTCTATTAGTAGGGGGTCGGCATTCTGTTAGACATTTCAGCCATCTGTACCACTTTATGGCCATAGCGTTTCCTCGGGTGTGTTTTGGTCAATGACTCTGTCCATCCCTCTTGCTTTGGGGCATGTGGACTTGAAGGCAAGGGTGTGTTCTGCACACTCTGAGTTTCTGATTTGCTACTGACAGAGGCACCTTTGGACCATATTGCCAAAACAGTAGCTTTCTCACTACAAATTTGTGATTGCTGTACCCAGGGGGATGGGAAACTCTTTGATTGCCAGAGCCCAAGCCTTGGACAGTTTGCTCCAACCTCCCTGCAGCACCTTTCTCTGGTTCATCTTCCCGAATGGAGAAAAGTCCCTGTTGAAGACAGATGCCCTTGCCCGTCTGTTCTCTCCCTTCCGGCTCTGTCAAACCACCCAGGAAGAGAATGGAGTACGCACATGTCAAAGGAGTTATATTTTGCCAAGAACGATGTCAGCTTTGGAAGAAGACACAGTCGGGAACGATTCCACACAGAGCTACAGGGGTCTTAGATGCTAAGGCCCGAAGCCCTCTGTGTAGGCCTTTTGCCTCGACATAAAATAACTGCTAACCCTCTGTTACATATGGCTCTTCTCAGGCTTGGAATGCTGGTGGTTGGGGAGACTCGTACATGCATATATGCTCATGAGGAAATTGGACCAAATGATTCCACATAAGTATAGACCCATAAAAAGTCTCATCTTTTGCTCTGAAAGCAGGTTTTCTTTCTGTCTTATTCAGAATTTGTTTCTTTCAAGATTTTATTTTATTTTATTTTATTCGTTTCTTAAATAGACTATATTTTAGAGCAGTTTTAGGGTCACTACAAAACTGAGTGTAAAGTACATAGATTTTCCATATACCCTTTCCCCCCACATATATGCAGCCTCTCTCACCATCAATGTCTTCTACAGAATGGTATATTTGTCACGATTGGTTATTTGGCAATATCTGAAGCTGGAGTGAGGTAGCACCTTATCATAACTACTGGCCATCAGGAGAAATTTGAGATAAAGGCAGCAGGTGCTCAGGCCTTAGTTTATAAGCTCTGAATTCATGAGGCCAAATAATTTTTAGGCTTTGGGTCTGTTTGGGGGTTATACCAATGGCCATAATTAGTGAAATTGTGAATGGGCATTAGGATAATTGGTTTGCGAGCTGAAATAGTATGTTTATATTCCCCCTGACACCTTATTGTATGTTTAGTAAATACTTGTTTGATTGAACCTAAGCCATCTTCAGGATCAGAGAGTCCCACAGTCTGAACGCTTGGCAGTATATTACAGGGAGAGTGGCTGGGGCCAGAGATATCACCCTTAGCTGTTTTCCACGAGAATGTGTTCTGTCTCATCTCAAAAAAGAAAAAAAAAAAAAGAAAATAATAAGAGGTAGATTATATACTGGAGGAACTAGGACTTAGGAAAACCATGTTTTTAAGGAAATTTGGTATTATTAAGAAACCATTAAGAGTGTCAACATGAAGAAAAAAAAGGACTTTGTTAGACTTCCTATCCCGTACTTTGTGCTTATTCTCATTACTTTGTAAATTTTACACTGTCCTTAGTAGGGCTCACTCTACTGCTTTCAGAGCTTGTAGAGTGGGCGACGGGTGGGAGGAGGCACTTCTCTGCCCCCCCCCCCCCAGCTAAGCTCAGAAGGTGTGCTGGAGGGATCACTTTTTCAAATTACACATGCCCTGCTCACAATGTGTGTGATAACATAAAATCCTTCCCGTTGAGAAGCACTGTGTATAATGCCGTTGCTGGGAGCTTGAATCATGTAGAAACAAACAAAAAAAAAAAGACCTTTGGCTCAAAGAGAAATTAGTGACATGGAAAAATTGGGAGCTTTCCATGATCACTCAGAAGGAACATGATGTTGTTTTATTGATTCAGTAAAAGTTCGAGGAGGTATTTGTTTATGGCTATTCCACATTCTTACATTCTTTTTTTTTCTTTCTTTTTTTACATATAAATGCCACTTCTTCTATTGTCTCTCCTTCATTGACACTGAGAGATAAGCACCATAACGATTGAATTAAGACTGAATATTACGAAGGCTAAAGGAATAATTCTGAGGACTTTCAGTCTATTAACTATATGAGGCTTCTTAATAGTTTGGCTTAAAGCAAAAATGATTTTACTCTAGTTTCATCCTTGTTGAGTCAATAATTAACCAAGTTTGATTAAAACTGAATTTCACTAAGTATAAAAACCATCTGGGCCTTTCACATGAAAAATGGCGAAAGTCCTTGTCTCTGAATGGTTCAAGGTGTCCAGTTCAGGGCTGAGACTGGAAGCAGCAAGCAACATATTCTTTTCCATCTGGACTTGCTCCCGATGGAAGGGAGGCACACACAGGGCAGTCTTTCTTGGGGACATTGGTCCATAGGAGAGGCCTTGGCTGTCCATACCAGCCCCTTCGTAATTGTTTCTCTTTTTTTTTTTTTTTTTTTTTCCTTTTGGCCCCTATTCTTTTCACCCTCATTAACTTTTATAAATGGCCAGGTGGGACTCTTGGGGATTTCCTGTCCTTTGGTGACCGGCAGAGACTGCAGGTCACTTAGCAGCTGTCTTTGGGTCCATGATGCTGGGTTTCAGAAGGGCTCCCTGCATCGTGGCTAAGAGCTCCTTCCCAGCTCCTAGCAGAGCTCTCTTTGTACTGTATAGTAACTGTTTGTGCGCGTGACTCTTTCCTACCATGCTCAGTCCATTCAAGAGTTAGGACGGTGCTCTATCATCGATCTATATCACTCCAGTATCCAGCACAGGACTTGACACCAGCACATGTAAATTACAGCCATGGAATGAACTTGTGGGGAAAAATAAATAAATAACTAAGGTCAAGGTGATGTAGGTCGCCTTGTCTCTGGATGTTGAGAACTTGAATTTCATGCCATGGGGCCCCTCCTTTACATTCCATCTTTATATGCTATAAATAGACATTCCTGCTCTGGGCTAACTAGAATTAAGTAGTACCAAATGCTCCTTACCATTTTGAGGCCTCATGGCTTTGAGTCTTTTTAAAAAAGGAGGTAAGAGGGGCAGATGGAGAGGAAGTGGGTTGATAACCTGGTTTTTGCACATGGAGAAAGAGAAACAAGACAAAACAAAGAAACAGAAAAGCAGGCAAGAATAGTTCGTTTTAAAGGGGAGTTGGGGGTTTCGGTGTGTAATGCCAGTGAACTGAACCAAGTGCAGCTTTTCAGTGTCGAGTTTTGCCAGCCCTGGTACGCTACAACTTACAGTCAGTGTAATACTCATTGTTTGTGTGCAGTGGGGAAAAGATAGGTCTTTAAAAAAAAAAGTATGGATTCCTTGGCATTTACTGTGGGTGTTAAGTCTCCATTCCAGTTGCCAAGATTAAATTGAATTGTCCCCATAGTTGTTCACTTTTACTCGACACAACATGGAGCCAACAGTTTTGCACTTGTCTCTCCCTCCCTCCTTTCCTTTTTTCATTCCTTCCTTTCCCCCTTCATCTCTCTTAAAAAAAACAACAACAAAAAAAACACACTGCACACTACTTCACTATGTTGACCGTGGTAGCATTTCGCTACGTTGAGCAAACCATGGCAAGATGTGCCAGCCGCATGCTGTTGGAACACCTGGCGGAGACACCTGAGCATTTTTGTATGACCGGGGATGGGTAGACGACTCGTTACAATTTACAGAATGGGGGGGGGGGGGGCAGCTCAGCTTAGGCGTCATCTTGATTATTTCCGAGCAGCCTTCCAGCTGGACTAGCTTTTCGGGAACACATGTATGTTTGTGCTGGAAGCCCCAGTAATATCATTTAATCCAAAAGCTTTTTTCTGTGATGAATTATTCAGGCAGTGTTTTCCAAAATTGTCATTGATCAGTACAGACCCAGAGAGAGCAACATACAGCAACGCCTGTGCTGGGCCTGTGAAGAGTCGATATTTTCTGGCTCAGAGAAGTTCCAAAAGAAAGAATTCAAAGCCACTGTGTTTCTTCCTCTGGGCAGCAAGTAATGCAGGTACTACACTCAAGTTTACGGATGTTTAGCTTGGATTAAAACCCAGCCAGGAAAATACGGGCAGCCTTGCTGGGGTGGAGGGCTTTTGTCTTTAGGCAGTCAGCGGCGAGGAGTGATGGGTAGGAGGAGGGTCAGCCGGGAACGCGCAACAAGGTCTCAGTGAATGCCCAGAAAATTCTGAACTCTGAACATAGACACCCTCCCCTGGACATGCACTTTTTTTTTTTTTTTTTTTGGAGGGGGGAGGGTGGTATAATGAAACCATTCTTGGAACAATGCCTGTGTGTTGAAAAAAAGCAGACAAGTTAGTTTAGATATCTTTGTTTGTGCAAACATTTTGGCGTGGTTTGTGAAAACCGTCCTATGGAGAGCCCAAGATGACCACGTCCCTCCTGTTGCCACCACACAGAGGTATCTGTGGGGTTTTAGATACGTACATGGGAGAATGGGAAGAAATGGAAAGCAGAGATTTCCTGCGAAATTGAATGCTGGCTACCATTTCACCCAGCCTTTCCTTCTAATTGTACTCTGGCTTTTTTGTTGGCTCACTCCCAAACAGTGGTCCTCAGCTTTGCCGGTGCATTAGAATCACCTGGGAAATTCTTTAAACATACCGATGCCCCAGGCTAATTGAATCCTGATCTCTGGTGAGGGAGGATTTTTTTTGGGGGGTTAGGAGTGGGAGGGGAGTGGCAGTGACAGCTGAAAACCCCTGGAATCCAAAGTGCCCCATCATCAGATTTCAGGATCTGGGAGAAGAGATACTTCCTTCCGGAGTTTATGTAGGTTTCTGGGAGTGTGGAGCTGGGTCAAATCCCCTTTGCAAAACTGAGATAGGATTCCAGCTTGACCCAGGGTTTTAGTGTGCTTCTCTGAGGCTGGACCATCTCTCTCTCTTCTTCCTATCCTGTTCTTCCTTCACCCAAGGATAGACACTTTTACGTCCATTGGAACTTAGCAGGGTGTGCCTGTCATTAACCTTCCAATATCGTGGGCTTTTTTTTTAAAGCTTTATTGACATATCATGCACCAGCCATACAATTCATCCATTTAAAGTGTACAGTTCAGTGCTTTTTAGTACATTCACAGAGTTGTGCATCCATCGCCAAAGTCAATTTTAGGACATTTTTATTAGCCTAAGAAGATACTCTTTAGGCTTTACCCCTTAACTGTCACCCCAATTGCCCCCACTCCCAGCCCGAGACAGCCACTAATATACTTTCTGTCTCTATGGATTTACCTCTTCTGGAAATTTCATATAAATGGAATTGTGTGATACGTGATCTTTTGTCTTCTTTCACTTAGCATAATGTTTTCACCATTCTGTACTGTAGCATAGATCAGTACTTCATTTCTTTTCATGAATGAATAATATTCCACTGCATGCATGTACCGTATTTTATTTATCTGTTTTAATCAGTTGATGGATATTTGGGTTGTTTCCACATTCTGGCCATCATGACTAATACTGCTATGAACTTCCATGTATAAGTTTTAGTGTGGATAATATTTTAATCCCAGTGTCCTTTTATGGCATGTCTTGGCCCTGTCATCTATGTCATTGGGGATGTCATTATTAGCAAGGTAGAAAGCTCTGGAACCAGACCAGGGAACTTGGGTGGCTTCTTCATCCTGTATGACCTTGAATTACCGCGTTTCCCCGAAAATAAGACCTAGCTGGACCATCAGCTCTAATGCGTCTTTTAGAGCAAAAGTTAATATAAGACCCAGTATTATATTATATTATGCCTGGTATTATATTATATTATATTATATTATATTATATTATATTATATTATATTATATTATATATAAGACCCAGTCTTATTTTAATATAAGACTAGATCTTATATTAATTTTTGCTCCAAAAGACCCATTAGAGCTGATGGTCAGGTTAGGTCTTATTTTCGGGGAAACACGGTATTAGGGCTTGAACTATTATTCTCAGGTGAAGAGGGAATGCAATGACAACTCCTGTTCTGGGTCCCCTGCTTCTAGAGATAGCAAGAGGTCCAATGAGCTGCTTTCTGAGAAAGGAAGCCTTCATTCCTTGATTACTACAAGGTATCAATATTGTCTTATGATTGATGAGTCCACATTTCAGAAGTCCCCACTTAATGTATTTGAGCCTTCTGAAAACACCGCCTCTCATGTGTTGCTGACTGTTTTTGAGATTTATGAGGCCTAACTCATAAGCGATGGGTGTCTGGATTAAAGGAACCTGAGAATCACTATTCGTGTCTGACCCGAGGAAATTCCCTTTAAGCTGCTTATCAGAGGGCCATGCTGAGAGTATGATGGGAGATGGAGTCTTCCATCCCCTGGTAAAATCTGGAATCTGCTTTGATTCCATTTTTAACTGAAGTGACAATAAACTAACAGACCTTTAGGTCCACCTGTAAGTATCTGCTGATGGCTTCACTTTCGTAAATTTAGTTTACAAAATACATGTGCTGCAATCCCGCCCCCCCATACTCCTAATCTTCAGTGTGGAATTAAAATATAATCCCTATTGTAAAAAAAACCCACAAATTTTGATTGAGGTGGTTTAGATAAACTAAATGTGCCTCTAATTTTACTAACAGCAAAGCGACCCTATTTTCCATTTAAAGCACCATCGATGCACTACACTCTTTGTATTTGCGTCTGTGAAACTAAAAGAGAATTTCCATGTCTTTCAAATGTAGTTTTCTCTCCAATTCACAAGGTGCAGAAACACTTTCATATGTTCGTGCATGATTTGACCACCAGGGGGCATTGTGGTTTGACTGTCCATTTAAACAGCCTGCATTCTATCAGTTTACCCAGAAAATAGAAGGCCTGGGCGTATTTCTGATTCCTTCCAAGAAGGAATCATATCTGGAAGAGAACAGATGTCGATTCTTTTTCCTCACCAGCAAACAGTAGTGTTGTCAAATTTGCTAAACTTAGCCAGTTGGAGATTAACATGCAATATATAATATGCATGTGCCTCTCTGTACAATAAATAGTAAATCACATTTTTATGCTTTCTCTGAACTTGGAAGCTGCAAGTTATTTTTTTTTTTTATTTCCTGGGTGTGATGAAATAAATAACATTCAAATACATTTTAAAGATGTCAGTCAGAAAAAAAAAGTGCTTGGCAACTGTGTTTGATAGATTTCCTTTATGATTAATTCTCCTATTAAGTTTTAATGACTTTAAAGATATAAAGCTAGAAACCACAAAACTAGGCATGGTTAATAAATAACTGAAATACCAGGTGTATAGAAATGCATCTGTGGAAAAATGAAATCATATATTCTCTAGGATGTATTAGGAAAGAGCTCTTTGGCCAATCTAGAGAGTAAAGTATCCCCAAAGAGGGGAGACATTTAAAAACAGTGAACTAAACAAGATTGTTTTTGTTTTAAAGACAACAGACTCTTAGGATTCACATGTGTAAATAAAATTATTTTATGAACCAATATTTATCAGCAAGGCTGTTGTTTTCTTGGAATGCATTCCTCCATTCCAGGTTTTTAAGAATCTTTGTAAACATTTTCAAGTATTTCTCTGTTTCTGCTCAAAGGTTTCCTCCTGGGTTCCTATGACATGGAACGTGCACTGCTGCTTTGTTGTGTTATAAATGCTCACAGGACTCAGACTTGGGAATAGTGGTGACAGTGTTTTAGTAACATTATATATATATATATATCTTTTTTTCTTCTGCTCCCAGCATTTATGAAATAGAAATCGGTTCCTCCTCACAACATTTCTGTGAGCCGTGGAGGTTAGAATAATTATTAATAATTCCAGTTTCCAAACAGCAAACATGAGCCTCATCAGCGTCTTGCAGGCTTGCCCTGGTCGCATGAAACCAGCCCCTGCATGTTCGTGCTTTGGGGCCCTCTGCGGTAGGCACAGCTGGACTGTTTCGTTTCTAGAACTTCTCAACTGGAGTTCTTAAGCTGAGCAGTTTAGAAACCAAACACACATTAATTAATATGAGTAATGGTCGGGAAGTGTTGCAGGGCCCCCAGAAGAAGAATGTATAGAGGCCTAAGTTTTTGTATGTGCTTATGTACAAGGTTTTTGTGCCCCAAAGGAGATAAATGGAGTATTTTTACACAATTCCTTCTCTCCACTGAGGACTATGATTATTCTTGAATTTTTCTGAGCCCCCAAAGCACAATAGGTGCTGTTTGGAACCTTCGCACCAGGCAGCCCCACCCCCCAGCCCCTTCAGAACTTCAAATCTAAAGATCTTTTAAATACACAGAACTTATTTTTGAAAGCATTTGGCCCATTCCAAATGAATACTGATTCCCAGCCCTTTAAAATACTTGGAATAAGAAAATAGGGAATATTGTTCTTTTCTGTTTATATTATTTCATACTGAGTTAACACACTTGCCAAGAGTCCGAGGCAGCTTCTGGCTTGACAATGCCTTATTTAACTAGCCTAGTTTTTAGACTAAGGTCGGGGTCCCCCAGGCTCTCTCAGGAGCGCTCAGGTCATTCCTGAGCTGGAGGAGACCAAAGCAAATAAAGTGAATCCGTTTCCTTATGAAAATCATCTTACTTTTTTAAGGGTGAGGACGTAGATTTGGCCTGGGCAGCCAGAAGGCGTGATCCAACGCCAGATGCCCAGGTCCTCCCAGGTTTCAGAGAATTGGAATGCTGAGCTACAGAGCTCGGTGACCCGCCTCTTGGGGCCAAGCAACCTCACCAGAAAATAAGGCTTTCTGCCTGCTCCAAACTTGGGAAGTCTGGTTTGTAAACCCCTCATTCCCAGTCCTGGCTATATCTCGGCGCTCTCGCTAGCACACGGAGCACGTAGGCTTGAGGCTGGAAGAAACCCCAAGCATTTGGCCAGGAACAGGCAACTAGTTCCAGCTGGCCCAAGTGCTACGCTTTAAAAATTACCCAGATGAACTGATTTTGTATAGGGAGTGGGTGGAGAGGATTCCAGGGCCGTGGAGGAAGATTCGGCCTTTCTCTCCCTAATCATGAGCAATGTGATTTGGAGAGAGAAGCGGGAGGTTGACTTGGCAACCCACATTTCCTTGGCTGAGCTCCAGAGGAGAGAAATGATCCAGAGGGAAGGCATGCCATGTCCGGTCAGCCCCTTTCAGACCCCCCTCTGTAACTACCGGGCCTTTTGCTGGGTGTCCGATTGGTCAATGCCCAAAAGATAGTCACCTGGCCAAGCAGGGGCTGCCGAGAGAGGGAGGCCACTGGCTTCAACTTTGGGGGGAGTGGCTTCTGTGGACGTGAAAAGACTACATGGAGCTAGGAGGCGCCCCTCCAACCATAACTTGGCCTCCCCGCTCTCCCTGTGGACAGGCAGGCTGTGTTCTCTTGGCCCAGTGCCCAAGCGCGTTCTTGGCACACGCTGACACTCTATATCGCTTCTGCCTCAGAAACGAATCTGGTCAGTGACTTAGCCACTCTATAAATTGAAGAGCATAACATTTTATGTTAACCTAAGAAAGAGAAGAAAAAAAGGTAAGAGAGCCTCAGCATTCTCATTCTTGATTCTCTCCACCTCCAGAAGGTGTAGCTGGAATCTCCAAAAGTATGTCCATCCACCCACATGTTTATGGGCAAGTAAGAGACCGTATGCCCCTTTCCCGTACCTGTCTCATGCCTGGGAACGGTGAGGCCACATGGGCTAGCTGGGAAGAGCCCAAGAGTGTAGGCCGTCGGCGGAGGTTCTGTGCAGGTTGATATTACTTACGCAGGCGCTGCTTTACGCTGAGCCCCCGTCCACTCAGGCCCAGGTGCCATCTCATCTATGCTGCTGTTGTAAACACTGGAGGAGCAAGATTCTTCTAGCAAGGGCAACATTATCTTGAATTAAAGTCTTAGACGTTGACAGCGCTCTTACATTCCGCCAACAGAGAGCAGAGGAGGAAAACAGTCAGAACCACGAGTATCTGGAGAAGAGGGAATATGAGTGATTTCTGCGTGCTGACTCTTTTCTAAAGACAAGATTAACCGTACCTTATAAATATTTTTTTTCTAGGCAAGCACTCTAGATTAGATTTCACATTCGAAATGTAAATTGTGCCTAGGAAACATCGATGTTTATTTTAAGCCACTGACCCTCTGGGATGAAAATAAAAATAAAAAGGAAACAAACAAACCGTGTTACTGACAAGTGATAGGATATTCTATTTTGTATCTCACAGATATTTTACAATTCTGGCATTTCTAGGGACCACTTTGGAATACTTGTAGTCCGGTTTGTCCATAAAAAGCCGCCTGTGTTTTTATGTTTTGAAAATACATGCAGAGAAGCCCACAGCATGTCATATTAGGGCTCTTATCCTTGAGGAAACAGCACATAGCATCAATGTCACCCACCCCCGACAGCCTTTGAGAAATACCTTGGTGCTGCCTCCAGCCAAATCAGCATTGCAGTTCTTGATATATGCACTCAACTGTGTGGGACATGTTTGAATTATAATACTGTAGGCAGGGGACACCTCCTGGCTGTCCCATGGTGATACTGCTCCCTGCTGCCTAGGGAGCCGAGCTGCCTTCACCCTGGTTCCCAGCTTCCCACCTTGCTTACTAAGGCGTGGAGGAGCCTTTGAATTCTCACCTATTTAGACAAAACAAAATGACACAGCCCGCTAACTGCAGGACTCAGCTATTAGGTTGGTGCAAAAGTAATTGCGGTTTAAAAGGTTAAAATAGCAAAAATCGCAGTTACTTTTGCACCAACCTAATAATTGCTCTGCCGACAAGGGTTGTTTCCACTTGCTTTGACATCAGGGTGTCGGTTTGTTTTCTAGACCCACCCCAACCCCTGTTCTAGTTTTTATTTCTCCCATCAGTTTTTTGCCTGAGAAACTACAAGATTCAGAGCATAACAATGTTGCTCATCTCTCAGAAGTAACTGAAAACTGACCATGCCCTCTGTGTCTGAAGGAAAGCTGGTTGTCCCTGCGAAGGAGGTAGAGAGCAGAGCACAGATGTCAAAAGGGAGCGGGCATGTGCAGCTCTCCCTGCGCTGGAACCATTGTAGGTCTCTTGCCACAGAGTTGGTCCCTTTGCGGCAGTTCCCTTAGTCAGAAGGGGCGAATACTGTTCCCTCCATGTCCTTTGTCTTTGTCAAGTCTACCAGCTCTTTTCAGGAATGTAGATATTTAATTATCTGCTGCTGTTAGATTTCAATCATGAATCTCCTGGCTGTGTTCAAAAGTGTCTCCCTCTCTAGGAAAATTATTAAAGGGTGTGTGTGTGTGTGTGTGTGTGTGTGTGTGTGTGCTTGTGTGCGTGTGTGTGTGCATGCGTGCGTGTGCATCCGTGCCTGCATGCTCATTGGCCCCATTTCCAGTATGCAGTGAAGCCCGCCCCTCACGTCAACACGACACTCGGCAGCATGCTGGAGCTGGCAGAAATGTTGTGACCCACTTGTTAAACACAGATAACTATTAAAACAAATTACATAAACTTACAGTGAAATAAATTATATTCAAAACAAAGTTATTAAATACTCAATACTTCCTAGTCATTTGACTACCTCTGACTCTTAGTGTCTATGCTCTTGAGGCTTATCCAGATCTGTTGTACCTGTATGGTAGAAATACTCTGGAATGGCAGGCGGCTGCACCTCTCCCCCTACCGCCATTGGGAGATTGAAAGCAGCTATGGTAGAAGCATTTACACCACAGGAATAGGCAAAAACTACAAGTCAGGACTTGTTTTGTTTATATTGTCTTGGTTTAAGAAAGTAATTACCATGTTAATAATGCAGATTGAATTTAAGAATATCATGTCTGTATCCATTACATTACGAATATTATTTTTAAAATGAGGAAATATTCCTTCAGCTTATGAAAGAAAACTATTATCCAATTCAGCAAAAAAAAGCCTCTTATGCCATTCAGGAATGAGTGAAGTTCCAAACTATGTCTATCTTGATTGTTTCACTTTTATCTTACTGCTTAACTTAGAATCAACCAATATTTATCTCAGATGTCACTCGTTCATCAACTACATCTTGGCTGTGGATATAAGAGTCTTGTGCGGGAGACCCTGCTCGCTCCACCATTTGTCGTGTGAGGCGACCTGTGGGGTCTCTGCTCCCGCTCCCCACATAAGAACGCAGGATGTGGTGAGGCCAAAAAGGAAAACCCACAGAGCCATAGGTAGGGGTGTCATACCACTATAGTCTCACTGGAGGCTGGAGCCACACGACCTGCAACCTGCTATCTGCTCCTCTGCCTGCCAACCAACCTCACCTGCTAGCTGCAATCTGCCGTGCTAACTGCAATCCGTGCTTGCTAGCTTAGCCACCATCTTCTTGGTAGCCCCCCATTTGCTGCTAGCGTAGCCACAGCAGTTATATTAGTGGCCAATGACTCACTGGTTACAGCTGACAGCCAACTAGCCACAGCTGATGGCCATCCAATCGCAGTTGATGGCCATTTACTACCTGAGCCAGCACCTTTCCACGTGAGGCCGAGAGCCTGGAAACTGCACTCCTGGCTCTGTCCCCACAAAGAGTTTGGCAGAAATCAGTGAAAACATTGGGTGTGAATCAGTTGGCTCTGTGGAATTTGTAATAAAGAGTGTTGCATATTTTTACTTGTAAATTGTGTGCTGACATCTTTTATATCAGTAAACTTTGTGGTGATTGTATGTGCGCGTATGTATATTTATAGGCATGCATTCATTTTTGGAGATTCAGTGTTGAACATTTACCAGAATGCTGGATTCACTTTAGTCAGCTGCTCCCTTGCGAGGGTGCTTGAGGATTCATTGACATGGAAGTGCTAACGTGCCTGCTCCAGTGCCTGGCACAAAGCCACAGTAATGGCAGTGGTGGTAGGCATTGTTTCCATCCCTTGTTACCATCACCGGGAGCAAGACGAGGTGGGGCAGCACAACGCGTCCAGTAGCAAACTCCCCCACCATGATGCGCTGGTCAGTGAGCTGGTTAAAACGGCATGTCTGTGGTCCCAGGGTGTTAATTTTCAGAGAGCAAAAATCTTGTATGGCTAGCAAATTATAGGTCCTCCCTTTCTTTCAATATTTACAGCCCTTCCAACAGCCTGCACAAAAGTCAGAAAGAGGCAGGGGAAGGCTATCATTAATGTAAAGACTGCTAGTTACCTCCCACCTCTCCTCCAACACACATTGTCTCCAAATATAATCAGGAACCACTTCTGTCCCCTTAAATCAAGCCTTTTAGCATAGTTTACAGGGATGATTTCTGCCCCGACACCCTGACCTTTCTAGAAGATTTGAAATTTTCTCAGAGCTCTGAAATGATGTGCACCAGAAATATCCACCTGAAAACCAAAAGGGAACGAGATGACATCTTGCTGTCCTGTGAAAAGGGATCCAGGGACCATGCAGAGCGCTAAGACATTGCACACCCTTCTAATTTGAAGGTCGTTTGTACTTCTGAGAGCCAGGCATTCTATCTTTCAAGCCTGTTGCCTAAGAAATGCCCAGGCCCATTGAACGAAATGGTTTCAGCGTGATTACAGTACCTCCCTCCTTACATATCCTCATGTATTTCTTGTTATTCTAGTTGAGTACTGCCTTCAGACAGAGGGTGCCAATAAAGTTTATTGTAGGAGCAAAGTGTCAATATCTGTAGTACCCCCCGCCTTGGGTGCTTGTAATTAAAATGCCACAGATAGTCTAGGAGAGGCATGAAAATTTGATGGCAAATTGATTTCAGGTTCATCTTGAAATTTGTCCTCAGCTGGACTCGATACTCCTGGCAGACGTGGGATGGCTTTTGTCAGGAGGGTCTGCTAGGATGAGACAGAGGTGTCTTGATCTGAATATTAAATACGGCATGCTGTTTATGACAGATTATTCGTTCAGTGATAAAGCACACAGTTACTTCTCTTTACACATTCTTCCCCATTGAATGTGCAAGATAAGATCACATAGATTCCCTTTACATATGAAAAGGAGTTGTATAAAACTTGCTGGGCATAAGAAATAGTTTTAGAAACAACAGGCTTCTAACACACGGTATCCTATTCAATATTCTAAACTTAGAAATGCTACTTGCATCTAATTTGAGAAAGCTAGAAAAATAATGGTAATCAAGATAGTGCAATCAAGTATCCTCGCCTTACAGTGTTTCCTCAGAATAGTGCCTAACAGAAAAGGGGAAAAAGCCATATAAGTGAAAAAAACCTGCAATGTTTAATATTATAAATTGCTGGTTCCTGTAAACTTGCATTTATGCATCACATTATAAAAGCCATTATCCTTATGTATTGTTCAAGCAGAAATGCACTATGATAATATAATTTTAACAGTATATTTGTTTTCAGGATGTAATTTGAGAAAGTTTTGAGGGAAAAATAATGTTGAATTTTGAGTGTTTTTAATTTAAAAAAGAATGTGTTGTTCAGTTGAATTAAACATGTTCAAGAAAACCCATTTTATAACCTGAAATTATTCATTTAGCAATTAATTTTATTTACTTTAGCAGTCAGTGTGTAATTACAAACAAAATTTAAAAGAGCAATACTCGGAGTGCCTTCGTTTATTCATAGAGCAAATACGAATTGAGTCCCTACAATGTGCAAAGCAAAACTGGATGAGAAGAGATATCTAGGCAGGACTTCAATGAGACCCACCTCCCACACTGTCTGTCATTATGTGTAAATGGTGTACACTTAATTTAAAAAAAAATGCTTTAACTAGTGATGCCCAAACCTGCCTGATGGGCTTGAAAATAAATGAAGGCTATCGTTTCATTGCTTTTGAAATGAAATTTAAAAATTAAAACAGAAGCAATTCCCTCCACTTCGGAATGTAACTGTCTGTGTGGAATCACTTGCAGGAAGGGTCTCCATCTACCTCTTGCTCAGCGTTACCTCTCAGGCAGTCACAGGTACCAAAGCCCTTCCGCAAAAAAGAGCCCAGCATATGCTTGAGGGTCATCAAAATCACTCCTTTGCACATTCGGGAGATATTTATGGATCTTTTATTAGGACAGTTTTTATGGCCCAAGATTAAAAGTTAAAGTTAAATAGTAAAAGTAATGAAGATGTGCCTTTGGAGGATCCAACTGGTTTGTTTTCATTCCTTCCGTTTGTCATGGCCCATTGATTTTTGATGACAGCATTAAAAAAAAAAAGCTTCGAATCATTTTTGGAAGGAGACAGACTATGAGTTAACAAATTAATGAAATAACGTATGCTCCAAAGATGCTAATTTATATCTTCTATGTAAGGAGGAGTCTCTTCTGATGTGGAATGAATTTGCGGTGTCTTTAATATTCTCAAGAAACAGTGGTATCATTTGATAAAAGATTTAATTATTTGCTCAGAGAAAATAGATGTCGAGACAGTGCATCACAGCCCTGGTGGGAATGTTTATGAGAGAAGCACTCAGTAGGAAATGGACCTTTTTGAGGCTCATCCAAGAGTTTGTTTTAAGATTCTCAAGTATCTTATTGTAAGATTGTTCTCGTTGGGCCAGGGTCTTGTGTTCAAATTCAAAATGAAGCTTCACTTTGTGATGAATCAGTAGTCCAGTGGTGGAAGTAAAATAGTAACCAGGCCTCGATTAGAGATTGTCTATGAATTCCACTGGTATTTATAGATGCGCAGGAGAGGTGAATGAAAAAGGATTCTGAGGTCAAGATGATTTCAGACATGCAGCACTTATCAGAGCCTTTTCTATGCAAATACCTCTTATACCTCTCAAAAAAGGGGAAAGAATAATAGCGTCTTCCAAAATTAAATCATGACCACTTATCACTCACCCTCACCCTTTCTGTTTTATATTTTATAGGACAGCATTACATGAAAAACCCAGAGGACAGATAGTACCACTTATGTACCATGCATCCTCCACTTTTTTTTCCCCTTTTATCATTTTGTGGGACCAGGCTTCTTTGGAACATCCATTGGGAAACTGTCTTTACTCACAGGCGTCTCTTACCGTTCCTGATTCACACAACAGTGTGAAGATTCATTACATGACACATTTTTCTCCACGTAATCTTTTTAAAAACATCTTTTTAATGATGTGACTAAAATCATCCATGCCATCATATCACTGAAGTATTTGTAAAGACTTTTTTTTCTATTTACAGAGCCCTCAAATAACAGTCAAAAAGTCGGAGTGACTTTCAGAAAGAGCAAGATAGTCTATCCTGCTGGGTATTCTGAAAGGAGCCAATTTCAGTATCTTTACTACTACACTTGGTTTGACTTGCTCCTTTAGTAATTAGATAATTATGTATAATTAGCACATTAATTACATGCAACAGCTGCCGTTGAGTGTGTGTGGACAACTGCTTGGAAATAGCTTGTGAGTTCACTATTAGACCTGTGAAACATTTCTCCTTGGCCCGTTCTCACTATTTCCTTTCCATCGATGGAGGTGCAGAGCAATGCAGTGAACTAAAAACAAAGCTGGTATCATCCCAGTCCCCTCGTGGCCATTCTGGTCAATTCAGAGAAAGCATCATCAGCTCCCTCCCACCCATCAGTGCTGAGGCCACCCTCCTTGTCACATGTCACATACACCAGGTTACTGCCTGCCCCAGGGCCAGATAGCCAGGGTTTTCTGATGCATTTAAGAAATGCATTTAATGTTGGCGAAGAAAGGCTTGTTACATATTATTAAGTGGAATGAGTAGTTTAAAAAACAGTATGTGCAGGGTGGTTTCATTGTTATATAATAATATGGGCATAGAAAATGGATTTGCATTAAGTAATATTGCTTGCTATAAGTTAGCTGCCTGCCTGCCTCGCTTTTCTCAACAAATATTGATGAGATATCAATTATGTGCCACTCACCATGCTGGTGCTGGGAATACAGCGTATAACAGGATGGCCATAGTCTGTGTTTGGGGAATTATATAGGCAATTTTGTCATTAAAGGATATATTTTCCTCTCGTTGAGCATTTTCTGAAATGAATTTGTCACTTTTGTAATTAAAAAAAAGTGAGAAAAGTGAGGGAAAAAAGCCCTCAAACTGTGTGTTGAAGTTTAAGATATTATAATGTCCTTAGAAGCATAAGGCTAGGCGCATGGGGGCTAGGGGCTGAATACACACTTACTGAGTTAAGTGGAATATATTTGCATTTGAAAGCAACACTGAGATAAAACACCAGCTCTTTTTATTTTGATTACTATTTTTTAAAGGTTTGTTGGGCCTGGTGATCATTTATTTTTCCTGGAAGAACCCTCAGGGAGGGATGGGCCCTCATCAGCTGTGGACTTCCTGGGAAGACCACTGATGACACCACATGGGCTCCACATACCCAGCTCTGACCAGACCCGCAGTATCTAGGGGAGGTGGAAGACCTCCGTCAGCTCCTGGCATCCTGGTCTCTCCCCATCTCCCCTGCGCACCTCCCTTCTGCACCTGCCTGCACACCTGCTGGGCTCCACACTGCACCCAGCCTGCATGCTCAGCGCTTCAGCAACAGTTCCTTCTGTAAAGGTGGCTTTCCAGAGGGCATAGAGTTCCTCTTCCAAATAAATCAGCACATTCACTTTAGGAAAAAACAAGGGGAAAAAAGAATAAAACTCTCCAATCTTGGCATTCTGGCAAAGTAGAAAGACTCCTGACGGTGAACCATCTTTGGCCAGCAGGAAGTTTTTGCTTTGTTAGCTCTCTCTCAGTCTCTCTCTCTCTCTATTTCTCTATCTTTCCCTGCCTCCCTCCCCACCTCCCTGCCTCCCTTCTTCCCTCTGCCTTCCTCTCTCTCTCCCCTTCGGTCTCCTGTATTTCTCGTTTTCCTCCACCCCCTTTTATTAAAATTTTGTTAAAAATTAAATGGTAGCATGTCCTCACCACAGTCAGTGAAACCGTGCAAAGGAATAGCAAGAAACAATGTTCCTGACATCCCCCTTTCTTTCTGCAGCCCCCCGGCCATTCCCTCTGCCTAGTGACCACAGCTGACAGCCCACCAGGAGCCCTTCAATCCTTTCTCCAAACTCTCCCACCCGTAAAGGGACATCTATGGCAAATATAGGGGGGGGTTTCTGTTTGCTGTTACAAGAACCTTGCCCTGTTTACGCACTGTGCGCTGCTCCTCACCTGCTTATCCCTGACCAATGCATCATGGATGTCCCTCCAGATCAACAGATAAAAGAGCTAACTCATTCCTTCTAATAGCTGCATAATATTCCTTCGTATGGATATTCCATGATTTCTTGCAACTGGACTTCCATCCATTTTAAATTCTCACATTCAGAACTTTATGGACATTTGGAAGCATTTTAGAAAATTGACATCATGTCTCTAAATGTATGAACTCAGAATTCCCTCCAGAATGTCTGGCTATTGAGAATGTCCTGCGCCCTTCGCTTGTTTGTACACTCTTGTTCCCCAAACATCATTTTCCATTTTGCACATATGCCATCTCCTCATATTCCTCTGAGCCCTTCGTACAGGCCTGAGACTATATATATATATATAGTATGGGTATATATATATAAAAATACAGGCAAAAGTCCAGCTGAAAGAGTACTTATTTAGCATAATTTAAACATGAGGGTTTTCTAATGCTACTTCCATTTAAATAATTCAAAAATCCGTCGCAAGGTGTCTGACTACTACGGGAAGAGAGCTGTTAATGGATACATCATCGAGGCTGAAGACAAACTGTGTTATTCTGTCTGCTGCTGAGAAGTATAAGAAAAAAATCAAGATTAACATTGTCATTATTGGTGTTATGTTATCTGAGCTATCTGTTTGCTGCTTCCTGGAGGCAGGGGCCTGATTCCTGAGAAATCATTTTTTTCTCTTCTTTAGGAATGGTGCATGGAGTGTGGTTTTAATTTTCACTGCATTATTTGTTTGCGTTATATATTTTTAAAAGTTTTATGAAAAAAGCCTTACATGTGTTCCTTATTTATGGAACCAGGGCAACCATCTTTTAAATATGAAGCAAATATCTCAGAATATTAAAATCTTGAACTGCACTTATAGCAGCGTGAATGAATTCTGAAATTGACATATCAAGGAATTTCTCATCTATAATTAAATTACCTTTTCCTCAAACAAAATAGTTATCAGATGTAACTTCATACCCAAATTCCTTTTCTTACTAAACTGAAAGCTGTGACACACACACACACACACACACACACACACACACACGCACGCATACACTCGCACACATCTTTATCCTTGTATTCTTGGTTTCCTACTGTATTTTAACATTTTAAGCATCCAGAGAAAAGTAATAGAATGAGCCATAGAAAATCACCAGAACTGAAATTATTTCCAGCTATGTTTAAATATGAATGTCTTGTTCGACTCATAGCATATGTATTTATGGCTGTGTGATATCATTATGGCATCGTAATGAATGTCTGCTGAATTATGTGGGATTCAATGGGGGATACAAATGGATTTGAATTCTGTAACTGTCATGCTGTGGTCCGAAGAGGGCGGAAACTGAAATATCCCCCTGCATTAACACATCTGTCAGCCGTCCTCAGCACTCTGTATGAGTCTTATCTGTTGGAAGTCTGAGGTTGCATTGAGTACCTGTCGGGGCAGGTGTTAAAAGACAAACACAGGTTACATTTCAGAGCTGTTTAACTTGGCTTTTGGGTTTGTTTTACTCTGGATTAACAATGTTGTACAGCCTTTATGTTTTTTTTCTTTTTCTGCATGCCTAACTTTAAATGAAGTGACTAGGATACCTTATTATTTAGTCTTCTTTATGAATGAGTGAGCATATGTGTGCAGAGCACAGAGACAGAGTGAAAAGACAAGGGGTGGTCCTGAGTTTGAATTTTGGTGCTTCCCTTACTGGCTGTATGCCGTTAAGCCAGGTAATTAACACTTTGAACCGCAGTTTCCTCAAGTTGCATGGGGACAAATAATAATATGTACTTTCCAATATTCTTGTAAGATTCCCATACACTGTATACAAAAAGGGACTAGCAAATGCCTGTTAAATGGGAGCTTTATGTGCTGGTTTTGCTCTTGTTATTATCATCCGTGTTATCTTTACATAAAACACACGCAGTTCCCTTCGGAGTAATTTTTTTCAATTTTTGCACAATAGAAACATCATTTTAGCATTGGTGGCACATGTTTCCAAGCACCTAGATTTCACTCATTTGAGAAATATTTACTGACAGCTGCCTGTGTACGAGGCTGAGTGCTTGGCCATGAGGAAACAGTAGCCTGGTAAGTCCCCACCCTCATGGAGGTCACATTCCAGAGGAGTGGATCCAAGTCTCCTGGTTGGGGAGAAGGTTTCTGGTGAAAAGACAAGCGTGTCCCCGCCTTCAGAGAGCTCTCCATCTTGCCAGAACCTGCCTGCTCCCTGCGACGGGTGTGGCTTCAAGGCAGCACTTTCCCTGATCAGGGTGGTGAGGAGCGCATAGCCCAGTTCACCTTGCAGGAGCTGACATTTCAGCCATGGCTCGGGGGTCTCACAGGCGCTGTGGTTCACAGCTGTGCTCTCACACTGCAGGGAAAGGCTTGTGCCATGTGAGGCAGCTGGCGAAACTTGTTGGATCTCTGTGTTCTGGGCTAGATTTCTCACCACTTACCAAAGTTAATTAGTCTCATTTGTGCTTAGCTTTTTCCCCTAGTTTATACAGGAGATAGATTATACAGGAGATACAAGAGATAGATTATAGACACGAATGCAGTCTTTGAAGCAGGGCTGATTGGCTTTACTTATTAGCTGCCTGGACTTTGTGCCTCAGTGATCTCATCTATATAAACGGGGACCCTAATATTACTGACCTCCCCGAATTGGAAGGTGCTATTAGGTTGGTGCAAAAGTAATTGCGGTGTAAAGGGTTAAAAATTGCAAAAACTGCAATTACTTTCACACCAACCTAATAAGATGCTTCGGTGAAGTCTGGACATAGTGAGAGCGGCATGACTCTGTTATCGCTCTTTCTTATTATTAGTACGTGCATTCTTCTGGTAATACTCATCTTTAGAACAGTCATTTTTATCGTATTTTGGCTTAATTCCATCCTCTCTCACTTACTTTATTGCCTGCCTCCCGCCATCAAACCCCTCCAAATAAGGTAAAACATGTGAACAATTTAATATGTTTCCTTCTAAATGTTTTATGCCAATGTTTCATATATGTATCCTACATACGGACATGCATGCAGACACACATACAGATTTAGGGTGTTTGAAATGTTTCCTTTTTGGTAGTTCTGTCTGATAAAACATGGAGTCATCCTGTGCACTCTGTCCTGTATTTTCTTTTCTCATCTGTCTGTAGCATAATATTCCATGATGTGGACAGACCATGATTTATGCAATCTTTCCCCAAATTGAACATATTAAAAGGCATTTCTATAGTTTCCAAAGGTTTCTCCCCACACTCCCACTCGGCCTCAAATAGTGATACAATCCGCATCTTTGTTCATATATCCAGACTGATGCTTTTATTTCTGTGGATGGATTCCCAGGTGTGGGATTGCTGGGCCAGGCTCTAAATTTTTGACATGATTTTTTATCAGTCTAATGGATTGTGCTGAAGAGAGCCAAAATCTTGATAGACTCAACTTAGAGTGAATTTTTTAGATGTAAAAGTGGATGGTAATTAAAAGTACACACACTAAAAAGAGTAATTTGACCAGCATATGACAGTATTAATTGATTATAATATCTGGATGACTTTTCATTCCAATATTTGAGGATGAGGAAGCCGGGGGATACTCCCCCAGTTATGCACCTGTTTTGCATATAAGTATTAGAAAGTAGCTGTCTTACCATTGCTAATATTTTTGTAGAACACAAATCACTCGTAAGTGCCATCTTGATGCCAAACACAAATGAGCATGGCTGTCCCGTGGGGAAGGATGCAGAGGCTGAGTCCCGGCTGGTGCGGGAGGCACCAGGAAGGCCCTGGGTGGTTGGTAATGTTTTGTTAGGTAGGATGGGATGTGTGGGGAAAGCATCCCAAATCCATGCATTTCCTGCCTCTGTAACAAACACCCTCTATACGCTGGCAAATCCCAGAGGTAGCTAACAGAACAGCTGTTTGTGCGGACTGCCTTTTTATCCAAGGCCTCTGAAGGCCCAGCATTTCTAAGCTAAGGGGAAGAGGAGTCCTCTTGGGATCTGATAGGTGAGCTGTGAATTTGCATTTTGCCATGGACTTAACAAGAAAAAGGAACCAAAAGAGCTCAAAATAAATAATAGTGTTTCGGGTCACCTGGGCCAGCAGAATTGGATGAAGGAAGGACTGCACCGGCAGGATGAGGGAGGAGAGTGCCTCCAGACCCTTCCAGAAACACACTTCCTTAGTCTTCAAGGAGAATTCAGCTGATTCTGTTTAACTTCACAGCGACAGAACGACTTCCTCAATTCAAAATTTTTGACAGCTTATGTATATAACTTAATTCTTGATTCCATCGGATCTTGGAGAGTCCTCAAGAGACATTTTGTGCATCTTCTCTGCTTTTAGAGATTACTGCTTAATGGAGCGAGTGGGTGGTGATGGAGATATTTCAGGGAGTATCAGAACTAGGGGACTGTGGGAGAGGCAGAGAGTTAAAAGGCAAGGCCCAAGTTCATATTTTGATGCTACTATCTAACAGCTGAGTAAAACTTGGCAAATCATCTAATGTTCGGCCTCCTCTTTTGAAAAATGGGCAGGATTTTACTTTTATCACTGGGCTTTCGTGCAGGTTAATGAATTAAATGGGCTAATATATGTAAATTCTGAATAGGTATTAACCAAAAAAATGGGAGTCATCATATTGGTTTCCAAATTTGTTTCTTGGTGTTATCAAGATGCTTACCTTAACAAGTGTCTTTTTATTTCACAGCTAGTATCGAAAAGAGTAGCTCTCAAAGTATTAGGTAGTATTTAGTCAACGCTTTAAGGAAAAAAAAAAAAAAGCAGCAGCTTTATTTAAGTATAGCAAACACAGAAGAAAATGCAATTTACCCTGAACCCTAGATCTGTGAAAAATGTGTGTGTGTGTGTTTTGTTTACCTTATAGGATATGATGGACATGGTGTGAATTTTATTGCTGTGTATATAGTTTTGCTACTGGAGATGGGGAACGTGAGCATGTGAGACTCATGGCAAATTTTGCAAACTTTCAGGTTCAGAGAGATTAAGTAATTAGCCAGTGAATCACCTTGTAGTGAGTGGTAGGGCTGGCTGCAAACCTGCAGCTAAAGCCCATGTTCCTTCCACATATACAAAGTGATGGAGGAAAAGGGAAAAGATAGGAGGCTTTTTTTTTAAATTCAGAACTTGATTTGAGATTCATCTTTGTCCTACTCTCTATTAAGTCTATTAAGGCAGGAAATAGATTCTTGAAACCTGGAAGTAGTTAAAAAACAAGTGTTAGAATGTTAAAAAAAAAAAAAAAAAAAAGATCTGGTTAAATCAAGACATCGTTCTGGTTAATCAAAGCCGTGCTATATATTAAAAACAAAAACCTTATTCTTTGAGTGTTTCTTAGATCTAGATTTTTCCCACAAGTCACTGCCATTCACATTTCTGGAAGTTTTCTTCTGTGTCAAATGATAATAACTCGCCCAACTCCAGGGCTCTGCCTGCAGTCTCTTCCTCTGTCTCCGATGTCACTCCTCTCTGCCTTCTTCAGAAGCTATTATATGACCTCCAGATCTCTCTTGGACTCCCTGTATTACCATTAGAAGACATCTACACTGGGAAATCGCTCAGTTCCTGTTTTTGATTAATATTTTATCAGCCGCAAGAGGAAATGGTATTCTATAGCAACACTAATAAGTAATTGAGCAGACGAGATGCTCCTGCTCGCTTTGGTAAAAAGTACAGGCAAGGTTACAAGTGAAGAGCTCAGGATAATAAAATCAGGTGTCTGAATCGAATACCTGGTAGGGTTAAAATCTAACACTGGTGTGAGCAGAAATCAAGTACTGTAAATTCTTTTTTGAGCAGTGGCTTACCAACCTATGTTCGTTAATGATAGTAATAATAGTAGTAATAATTACTACCTTCATTTAAAGCCACATAGTTTATCAACCAAAGGCCCTGAAGTGTTCATTTTTCTTGGTGTTTAATATGTACCATTATGTATAAATTCAAAGTTATTAAGTGGACAGCTGCACACTGGGTATACTGCAATACCCAGCAAATGCTGCGATTTCCACTCACCCTACTGTATTCAAATGGTTCTAAAAGAGAGGAAGTAGTGTAGCCATCAGTAATAATACCATCCGGTAATTACGGAATCATAAATGTTTGGGGAGCTGAAGGTCACGGGCTTAGTTGCAACTCTCATCTGTCCTTGTGCATTTTAAATGCTTGTATTCTGTATCCGGGTGATGGTATTTTAATTCCCACTGGACCGTCTGATGCGGGAGAAAAAAAGAAAAAAAAGTAGAGTTTATTCTTCCATATTTATTTTTCTTTACCATGGGTGAAAAGACTTTTTGTTTTTCATAATGTGGCGGGGACTGGCCTCCAGTTAAATGGAAATGATTTCAACACCTCACAGTCAGGCTTCCTCGTCGTAGCTACATTTTCCTTCAGACTTGGTGTCCAGCACAGGGTGTCTGATTTATGAGAACGTGACCCTTGGGGCATCAGAAAACATCTGCTCACACACTCCCTGCAGGAGGCTAGGCTCTCATGGGAGGCCCAGAATGCCGCCAGGAGCAGGAGTTCTCGATGGGAGTAAGAAATTGCAGGTAAGAACGCAGCACCGTTTTAGGAAACACCAGTGGATTTTTTTTTTTTTTCTTTTCTTGAGTATTTTATTAACATTTGCTACTGTACTCAAGCGCAATTCACTTAGGTTTGTGTTTCTTGTGTATCACATGGGAACTTTCATTAAATTGTGGCAATTCCAATTTGTGCAGTTATCAAGTCAACATCAAATAACCTGACCCGTGTTTTAGCCCGCAAACCGCGCTTAGTAAATCTCTGATGCATTCAGGCTGATTCCCTTCTCCGTGCCTTCTTCTCTTTACAGAGTCAACATTTGTATTGCGCAGGTACTGTTATTGTTGGTTTTTAAGGGAAATTGTCACAACGCGCCTGACGTGTGGACCAGACACAGCCTTTGTAGATAAAGTGACCAGGGACGATGCTTTTTTGTTGTTGTTTACAATTATTTTCCATCAGACACTTCCTTCACAGTCTCCCGCCATTAAGCCCCAACTTAATTTAATGGAGTAGAGATTTCACCTTTGTCTTTTAACTAATGAGTTATTAGCAATTTAATAAATAATATTTCATATATAGGTATGGAGGTTAAAATGCATTAATTATTTAATTTCTTTTGGCAATACATACGTTTTCTTATAAGGCCAAATAGAACACATTTGCCCTGTAAGAAATAGTTCCTGTGCTTCTTACTCTTTGGTCAGGATTGAGTACCAAAATGCCTTGCGGCCTCCACTGCAATTTGCAGGGGATGAAGACAAAAACACTGCCAACACTGTTTTCTCTTTTAAGCAGCCTTCTCCTCTCCTAGGACCGAAGAGGGGGTAAGGGCAGGGGTGTCCTGGTGTGAACACTTAACTACCTGAAAACTATCATAATCTACAGATAAAGGCCACCTCTTTTCAGCTTTCTCTTCTGTCCCGATTTGTCCACAGTTGTATTGACTTTGACACTGGGTGCCCTGACTTAAGACTTAACAGAAGTTTCGGGAAAATGAGCAGTGCTTTAAGATGAAGGTCTGAGGACAAAAGTATAACTCATAATTCTTTTCCTTCTAAATGGAGATACAAAAATCATGTCAGCGTGATCTACCCTTTGATTGAAACATTTTGTTTTGTGGTAGTAGAACACGTGTCTCATCAGGTCTGCCTCCGACATCAATCCGTAAGTGGTTTGGATTTCATCATTTTCCTGAAAGAGCTTTCGCAACAGTATCTTGGTGTACGCATGCACGGCCCTGGTCATGAACATATTCTTTGAGGGCCTCCCTGGAACAGAAGAGTGGAGACCCCAGCTCCCCGAGGAAGGGCTGTATTCCATCCGCAGTGGAAGGAGAGAGTTGAGGGAGAGAAGCAGGAGCAGGCAGTTCTGTGCAGGGCCCGTGGAGGCTGCTGCTGATTGCGCCGGCCCCTCACTTATCTGATGGCCCGGAAGGTGCTGGTGGTTCTGGATTTTTATATCAGGAGGGATGACAGCCCTGAGCCACCCTTCCTCTGACTGTCACGAACAAGGACACCAGGGTAAGGAGTCTAACCCAAATGACTCCCCAAAGGTACACAGTGAAATAGGAAAGGTCCCAGCAAGACTATAGAATATGCCAGACCTAGAACAAAATGAAAATGTAGGGCTTCAGCAAGGGCCAGGGAAGTTGATCTCCCCTTTCCATGGGCCTGCCACCCCAACCTTGGGTGGACAGGTATCCCCCAAAGGATTGCAACCTCTGCTCTGGGACATACTTGGGACCCTGGATCGGGGTGAGCAAGAGTCCCTGTTCTGTCACCAGCCCAGGACACTATGGATCTACCAGCCCAGGTCAGGGCAAGGTTATAGTATTTCATAACCTCTGACCCCCATGTCCATGCCCAGGTCCCCACCGGAAGTGGAGGGCAGCAGGGGATGTGGGTGTCCCCTGCCAAGGAAACAGGTTGAGGGTGACATTGGTCTTGAGGTGAGGGCCAGGAGGAAAGGGCTGGCCTGCCCCAGCGTGCCAGTGGGGAGACAGCAGGTGGCTGAGCATCCATCCCAGGGAGGTGGGATTGGGGGTTGGGGAGAGATGTGAGTTGAGGCTCCAAGCCCCCAGTACATGCTCCATTGTTCCGTCAGGCTTCACTTGCAAAGCACAGATTCAGACATATGATTAATTAAGAATTGCAGACGTTGACTGCAGGGCATTAAGCACCAAGCATGGAGCCCTGCTACTGCAGTGGTCTCACCCCATGAAGCTGGCCCTGGATGCCCGGAAAGCTCACCCCTCATGGAGTGCTAATTGGGAACATTTCCATCTGATGGCTTCCAAGAGGCCAAATCGCAAGCTTGTGAGTTTTTTTGAAAAGCTTTGGAGAACTTACATTTTATTATATGTGAATCATAATTCAACAAAGTTGATTTAAAAATACCATCTGTATGGCTGCCAGAATGCAGGGCCTGAGGACAGAATGCAGGGCCTGAGGACAGAATGCAGGGCCTGAGGACAGAATGCAGGGCCTGAGGACAGCACTGACCAAAGTCATGCTTCTAAGTTGCTGGCAGAAGCGTCTTTTTTATTTGGTTTGGATTTCTTAGAGGGATCAGTTTTAACTGTGTGTATATATATTTCAGTCCCATTCTGCATCTGACAGTGTGCTAGGCTTTTTTTTTTTTTTTTTAATATATGTTCTTACATTTAATCATTATAATAACTTAAGGTAGAGAGTGTTCTTTAGTCCAGTGATTCTGAACTGGTGACAGTTTTGTCTGTCAGGGGGCATTTGGCAATGTCTGGAAACATTTGTGATTGTCATATCTGGGGGAGGTAGTTAGGGCAGGTACGGTGTTACTGGCACCTAGTGGGCCGAGGCTGTTAAACAGCCTGCAACGCACAGGGCAGCCCCTGTCTCAAAATACCAGGACTCTTTCAGCCTCTTTACTCTGGGAGTTTGGCAAAGAATTAACAGCAGAAGTGTGCTCTCACCAGTGCCCATCTAGAAAGCACTCTCATTCAAGGTGCTAATTAGAGTGTTTTGTTGCCAGTAAAAACAAGAGTCAGATTTCATGATTGATTCATGATCGCTTTAAAATTAATGCTGCTATTATCATACAAAGTAGTGGTAAGTGGAGGTAAGAGAATTTTTGCTTTGGGATACTAAGTCAACATTACAGTAAACACACAGCCAGCCCATTTATCTCTGGCTTAATGCTTTGTTGTTTCTTCCAAGTACTTCTTAGGTGCCTCTGGGCTTTTTAACATTCTTTGGCAGTTGTAATTTATTAATTGCTTTTTAAATTTGGCTTGTGAAAATGAACTTTAGTAGGAGGTTTGAGGAGAATGAGAAGGCGTATTCGGTTTTCGTTTTTTTTTATCAGTGGCTGTTGCTTCATGGTGAGCCTTAGGGAACCTTGGGAGTCAGACAACCTGAGGACTCAGGTCTTAGACTCCCAGCTTCCTCATGGCTTGGATCAAGAATCAGTAGCCCATTCCTAATGCTGTACTCCACTTCTTGTAGTACATTGTTTTGTACACCTGAAGCTACTAATAAAAAAAACCCATAAATAAATAAATACATAAATAAGTAAATAAATAAATAAACAAATAAAAAGAATCAGTAGCCCAGAAAAGGACTTCCCATCATATGAATGTTAATAAAAATCAGTGATATTAAGTGTGCCCTCATCAAATGCATCCTAACACAGCCTCATAGAGGTCAGCTCTCGTATTGCATTATTTGGTGGGGGTTCTTAGTAATGCTTGGTTTGGTTTGGTTTTATATTTTGTTTACTTGTTTTGTATTTTTGTCCCACGACAGTCTGATGAAGCCTTCTCAGAATGTTTACTAAATGTATACTATAAAATGCCTAGGATTACAAAGGGCACCGATTATACTCAAATGCGGTTCTAGCTGTGACTCCGAGGCATGTTTTAAAGCAAAGCCAACATGTGACGCTAATCATAGTTTTAGAAATATAATTCTTTAAGAGGTTGGTGGATGTTTCTATGTTGATATCTGAAATGCTTCACCCTGTGAAATCCAGTCTGGTGAACTCTGCATCCAGCTGCTCATAGAGATAATGATGATAATAATTATTAATATTTATAGACTGCTAATAATATTCTAGTAGCTGTGCTAAACATTTTACAGCACATCGTCTCATTCAATCCTCACGGCTTTGTCACAGGAAGGTTATGCTCATTGGATGGGTGAGAAAACTTAGGCTCAGAGAAATGACACTTAAAACCCAAATTTGGAACTGGAATTTCAAATCAGTGCACACAGCCTTAATCCCGCCTCCATGGACTTGGGAACTAGCTGTCCACGTCTTCGTTTCATTAATGCCGATTACATTTGAATTTGATGTGGTTCTGTGGAGTTGTTTATATCATATGACTCTTGGCATTATGTTTGGTAGAGAAACTTCCTAGGTTCTCAGGATGCTGATAGCCAGAAATTAGACAAACTGAAATCAAGATCTCAGTCTGGCTTCCCAGCCTCAATGTAAACTTCCACCTTCAACAATCCTGGAAGTTTGTCTTGAGGTTCAGCAGATGCAAGGGTGGCATTTCCATTCTCCAAGGCGAGCATTTCCCTTTTTTTTTTTTCTCCTGAGAGGACAGGGAAAGGATGCAGCCCTTTTCCACACTAGTCCTATGTTAGGAGAGTTCCTTTGATTAAATTATGCAGCCTGTGTGGTTAAAACACTTGTACAATAAGAATATGATTGTTAACATTCCTATCTAATCTAATTCCTTATGATCTTACAGCAAACATTATCTTTTGTATTTTGCTACCAATGTTTTTAGTTTTTTTCCCCCAAATGTCTGAGGTTGGATAATTAGAGATAAATTAGAGAGAAATTGTTTAAACCTGCCAATTACAGTAACTTTTCTCAGTCTCTTGTGGTCTCTAACCTATCTGCTCTTGTTAACTCTCCCGGCAAAATCAAGGACTGAATTTCAGTATAGATTTCCACCTACAGGTGTTTCTTTGGACAAAATTACCAAGGGGATACACTTGAAAGTTTAATAGCTGGTTTCAGGAGGACTTCGTCTGGGTCTTCAAGCCCTTGGTTTTACTGTTCCACATTTTTATGTTTTCAAAGCACACTGTCCTTTTCTCAACCAAATGAAGCAGGGCCAAAGTACTGTATTGCTCTACTAGTCCCCGCGTTAACAGTAGAAATCGTATTTTGCAGAAGTTATCGTAGATAACAATAGACTTGGCTTAGTGGGCAGTCAAGAAATGCTGGGATTTTTGTTGTGCACTGCCTAGGGAAAGAGGAACAAGCTTCTTAAGTTGTTGAGAAGAAAGCACTGTGCAGTGTGAAGTGCCCAGCACAATACTATAAATTATGGGTATACACACTACACACTTCAAAAAATACATGTTTTCCAAATGCAATCAAATTAATACATGCTAATCAAAAGAATACTTAAAAGTGCAAATGATAATGCTCATAGCCCCACACATGAAAGGAAATGATCTTGAACTTTGGCTGTGTCTGTTAAACTTGGATTTAAATCAGAATCAGCTGGAGGCTCTTGTTAGCAATGTGGATTTCCCCATTCCACTCTGTATTTCTTGAGTCAGAATCGGGAATTAGCGGTCTACTTTTTCAACTCTCACCAGGTGATTCTGCAGTCGCGCTGTGTACGAGGGTCTGCTCTGGGGCATAAAACTTTAGGAAATCTTTGTCCCATCCTTGGGGCACTTCACTTGGACACCCCTGTTAAGCAATGGGTGGACAATCAATACAGCTACGTATCCTGGCTTAGCCTCTTTAATTTTCTTAAGAGGTCCCGTCGTCTGGTTGCCAAGTGCTCATGGGTTCTGCCCATATTTGGCAGCAGAGAACATCTGCACTGGTGGTTCTTGCCAGGAGTTAGAACTGCAGGTCTCTGCTCCCCAACACTGATCAAATGTTTGCTTTTCTCATGGAGAGTCCATCCATTCCTTTCTACAAACATCAAGTTTAACTTCAGAACTGTCGAGATCATCAAGAACGCAGGATACCTGAACCATATGGTTTGGACTCAAGAGTGGTTGATATTATCTCATCACCTGTACTTGGGAAATGAGCACAGAAGAAGGGCAAAAGTCAGGAGTGTGTTTCTTGGACACGTGCTGGTTTCTTGGTGCTGAAATGCACAAGAACCTGAGCTGCGGGTGAGGTGATTGTGGGCATCGTGGCCGCCCTGGCTGGGGGCTGCTTGGTGACTGATATAGAGCTGGCACTGCAGGCAGCATCTGGCACTTCTCCCCTTTTGCACAGACAGAGGGCTCGCTCCTCATCATGCATATGTGGTGTTCGAGCTTCCGAACAAATCGATAGCATAGCTGATACATTTTTAACAGGTTCTCCAAGGTGAGCTTGAGCATTTGGAAGACTTCTAGTGTGACAGGTAGGGAGGTTGTCATGCGGGAGACCCTGCTCGCTGCGCCATTTGTCGTGCGGGGCGGCCTGCGGGGTCTCTGGTCCCGCTCCCCATACAAGAACGCAGGATATGGTGAGGCCAAAAAGGAACATCCACGGAGCCATAGATGGGGGAGTCATACCACTATATTCTCTCTCTGGCGGCACTATACTCTCACTGGAGGCTGGATCCACACTGTCCGCAAACCGCCATCCACACTTGCCAGCCCAGCCACCATCTTCTTGCTAGCCCCCATTCTTTCTCTCTCTTCTCTCCCTCTCTCTGCTAGCGTAGCCACAGCAGTTATATTGTGGCCAATGGCTCACTGGTTACAGCTGACGGCCAACTAGCCACAGCTGATGGCCATGCAATCACAGTTGGCCATTTACTACCTGAGCCAGCACCTGTCTATATGAGGCCGAGAGCCTGGAAACTTCTCTCTGGGGCTCCGCCCCCACAGAGGTACAACCATGGACTTTGCTGAACATCAGAACTGCGGTTTTTCTACTTATTGAAAGGTGTCCTTGCATCTGCATTATCCTCAGGCCTAACGCCAACCCATCCTTCAGGTCCTAGTTTAAACGTAATTCTTATTGAAAGTCTTACCTGGTCTTAGAGGACTAAGTTAGGTGCTGCTCCTGAATATTCCCTCAGAAATTTCTAGATCCCCACTGCTCTTAGTACACTTGGTCATCATGTTTGTCTACGTGTCTGTTTTCTCCGTGAGCCCCACGAGGTCCGTTGGACCCCCCCCCCCCCAGTACTGAGTATAAGGCCAGATACAAATTAGTAACTCTATAAAGATTTGCCAGAACTAAAAGATGAATGCTAAGAGAATTCTTAGAAACATGCATGTAGGCCGTTATTGTAATTCAAGTCATATTGAGAAAATGAATATTAGGGTCGATGAATCCCTGACGTAAAGAGAAATATCTGGCTGCTCCTTATCTGAAGTGTGGACCTCCTAGCAGTACAGGCTGTGCAGCTTTGGGCAGGAGGCTTCCCCTCTATGCATTTCCTCATATGTCAAAATGGAAAAATCCTACCTACCTCAGAATAATATGAAGATTACGTTAACCAATCAGAACAGATCAGCTTGCACAGTACCTGGTACAATATAGGTGCTCAATAAACACTAGCTGTTCTTTGTTATTATAAATCCTGCTTGCATTTCTAAATCCTGAGGGCTCACTGAAACAACCAGCTGAAAACCATGAAGAGACTCATGGTGAAAGATGACAAGTGTAATTTCCCTGAAACTCAGTTTTGATTTAGATATTCACAGCACTTAATTTCCACCATTAAAGAAAATATATTGAAAACAATAGTTTGGACATGATTGAACACAAGGGTAGAAATGGATGTGACACATGGAAAGAAAAGCATCTTGCAAGCTTAGAAGGAAACACAGGTGAAATAAAGGGATAATGGCCCTATGTGGAGGCCAGTTGTCTCCTGCCATTGAGTTTAAATCGTGATTCTCTCAAAACTGCATGGTTTAGAAGAATGCCCTGCACTATTGCTCTATATTGTGACCACAGATGGCTAAACCCCCACCCCTCAAATTCATGTCAACTGGGAATAATTGTAAAGCTAGTTTATGTCTCTTTCTGTCTCTCTTTCCATGTTGTCTCTTCTCTGCATTGAATCAACAGTGTGTGGAACTTCTTGCACAGGGATGAGAGGCTCCAGATGGACAGGGTCTGCTCAGGAAGATAACATCACCTTCTAATTCTGCCTCTGCCATCTGAGTCTGAATGATCAGTGATGGGGACCAAGGCTGGATTAGGTCTCCCGTGGCCCCCTCTTTCTGAGTCTGGGAGATGGATGATACGGGTAATCACTCCCTGCTTTATCTTCTCTCCATCTCCTTCCTGCAGCTCTGACTACTCACTTTTATTGTTCCGGAGCTAATTGTAGGATCCCATTTCTCCAAAGAGAAGTCAGGAGAGGAAAGCAGTGTTCAAAGAGCCCTGTGGCTCTTTCACACACACCCCACCCCCGCCTTGAAACACAGAGAAAGTGAGTATCAGTGAGCTCTCAGAAATGAGACTTCCTTTGTGTCTGAGGCCACTGACTTTTAAATCATTTTTTAAGAGAAAGCTTATCTTGGCTGGTATATTCTGACTGTTGTCGAATAAGGGAGATTGAAATGATCTCGTCTTTCCTGTAATCATTGCGTGGATGGTCTTTGTCACAATGCTTCTGCAGAAATTCTAAGAGTGCTGTCTCCTTTGGTAGCCATGGCAGGGAAAGAACAGAGTCAGACACGGATTAAAGGGAACTCACCTCTACAGCTTCCTGGAGGTGTGACCCTGAGCAAGGAGTTTAGACTTTCTAGGACTCAGTTTCCTCAGTGGTAAAGTGGGGACGGTTAATTGTGAGGGGGCCAGAAAGTCCCCCAGGCAAAGTGGCTAGCACAGGGGCCTGGTATACAGTAAGCATTCAGTAAATGTTAGCTCTCAATATTGTTGTCCACAGTGGCAGTGGAGGCCCTGATGAAGTCATTTGAACGTTTAGAGCTGGCATTTATAAAGCACCTACCACTGTGCCTTGTATACACTAGGCATTCATTAAATGCTGGCTAGCATTATTATCCTGAAGTTTCAAATGCATACAGCATGACATAAATCATTGTCATTAGACAGAGTTTTCCCCCAAGGCCATATAGATGCATTTAAAAGTGTCATTGGGTATAATGTGGCTCCATTCGCTTCGCTTGCCCCTGTGTACATTAAGTTTTTAGTGTAAACGTCCTGTCCTTCATGGAACTGTATGTTTTCACTCACAGTTGATTTCCGAGTCTGATGTCCTCAGCCAAATGAGTTCATGAGCGTGAATCCATGGAGAGTGAGGGTGACCAGTCCCATGAGACAGAAGCTGCCCCCAGTAGTGGGCCCATATGGAAGGCTGGTCTGGGAGGTGGTAACCTTCTGTCATTTGAGGAATTGATCGCACAGCTTTGAATGCAGCTTTGCTCAGGGAGCTGTGCGCCACTGTCTGCGGCAGGCCTGTTCTGATTCTTTTTGTCTTTCAGCGACTTCCTGCTGCCAATACCTCTCCCAGTGCAGACAGTGGCCACGGACTGTGCCATCCCAGCCTTCGCCACTCGGTCTCAGCGCTGCACCAGTGCAATCCCAGGCGGGCTTAGGGCTGTGCTGTCTGATGCTGAAAATCATGAAAGGAAAGGGAGAAGGGAAAAATGAGAAATGATGAGCAAGAGTACGTGACTTGCCTCTAGTTTTATGTGGGTGATTTTTTCTCTTTTAATTTCCTTCTCTGTGTCGCCTGATTAGAGTTCTCAGCATAACAACAACAGAAGTACTCACGATGTGCTTGGCTGAAGGCCACGTCTTTTCAATATCATTGTCCACTTCCCTTGCTTCTTTCCTTCCGTTTCACCCATCTTTCTATCATTCCATCCTTCCTTCCATCCACCCGTCTATTCATCATCTGTCTATCTATTCATCTGTCATCCAACTTAACCCTTACTCCCCAAACGCGCCAATGACAAATGATGTCCATTTTCCAGATGAGTAGTAGGTGCAGGTTTAGGAGGATGTAACCTGCCCTAAATCATGCAGTTTCCAGGTGGTGGATGTGGTTTTCTCACTGACTATAGACACTGGGCCCATAACTGCTGTAACCACTGCCTTTCAACTCAACAAATTATAGTTGTTATTTTCACCCTCCTCTTCACCACATTTACGTTCCCTCTTATCCCTTGCGACCCGACTGGTCAGGCTGACATGGGCAGTGGGGCGCTAAACCATGTCACTTGCAACAGAAAACAAGTCTGTCTATGAAATCCCAAACTCAAACACAGTGGGAACAGGGAGTTCAGTTATCTTGCTGCTGTTTTGACAGCTGTTTTGAGGACTGGAGTTAGAATCCGGGTCCCAGTTGCCAGTTTGCGTGGGGGTTGGGGGTAGGCAGGACTGGAGCAAGGTTTCCTCTGGAACGGAGAGGAGGCTGGATTAAGGCAGCTGGTTTTGTATGAGTTTGGAGAGGGGGAGGGGAGGAGGGTACAACTGTCCACCCACGTGGACAGCACTCCAAAATGGAAGGCCATTGACCATGGCCTTCTCAGGAAGGTTGTCCAAGGCCTGAATCAGCGCCCACTGCCCCGTTGCAGCAGCCCTTCCCCTGCATCTCTGAGGCAGCCAGCTGGTGATCCGTAAATGAGATTCACCTTTCCCCCAGTTCCTGCTTACTGCAAGATGAGGGTTGAGTTACAGGGCCAATCATGAACATTGTCATTCGGACGTGGAATTCCAAGCTGCGTGGATGGGGAAAATCATTTTATTTGGTAGAACAAATTTAGGTTTGGCAGCTACCTGAAAGAAAATTAAGTTGCTGATTGCAAGTCCAATTCTCTGGCCTTCTGAAGAAGATAGATTGTAATCTTTAATTAATCTATCACTCACACCAAAAAGAAAAAAAAGGCCGGGCGAGGGGTTCGGGGGAGCGTTGTTCATATCACATTTATTTTGGGTGGCCGTGGCTGTGTTCAGAAGCCCCGATAGTCATGTTTAGGCATTGCTACCAGCACTCTATGTGTTTACTTCTGTTTAGTCTTAGAATTTCCCCGTGAGTCTTAAACCTCGGTGCGGTGTGCAAGCCGAGGCCCGGTGCGTGCACTTTGGCCACCGGCTTCCCCATTGTAATGAAGATGAAATGACGATAAGGATGACCTTTCCGTGCCTTGTCTGCAGCCAGCCCTTCACTTTAACTGAACACCTTTCCACAGAACATGGTCTGAACTCCTGAACTGCTCGTTGCCTTCCCTGAGCTTATTGCTCAAGCTGCAGTTTATCATTATTTGCCTCCAAAGGCCGTGTTTCCTACACTTGACATAGAGATAGAATTTTTCATAACCCTTTACTAGTCATAAATTTGATTGTTAAGGGACCGGGTTAATCTTATTTCTAATACGAGCATCTGATTTCGAAACGCTGATTTAGGAGCGTTTTTCTTTCTGCTACCTTCCTAAAACGCAGGGCGGAAAAGTATAAAATATGTCAGCTGATATTGGAGGATTGTTTATTTCTGTTCATTTTGTCCTGAATAGTACCTAAGAGATGCATTTGAAAACTTATCTTGTTTATATGTTTCTTCTGTTGCAATTTCTTCCATTACCTGAAATAGTCGCTTTGGACAGCAAGCAAAGCAATGCCCTTTCTCAGGTCGGGGAGCGGTGGTGGATGGGGAAGGAGTCTTGGTGAGGAAGCAATTTAGAGACCACAGAAGCATCTCGAGACAGGAGTCATCATTTTGTGTTGCATAATATTTCAGGAATTTGTACCCCTAGTATCTCATACCTGCCTTTCTCGTAGCCGTTTAACTATATTTTATGGAAATTGTGTCATTGTTTCTCCTCCAGCTTCTCAGTGCATGACACATAGTAGGTGCTGAATTAATGTGTGTTGAACTGAACGGTGGCTTTCAGGTTGGCAACCAGGTGCGCAGACAGTCATGGTAGCTCTATGATGCGGGACTCATTTCTGAGCATGAATTGAAATAACTCACAAAAATAACCAGCACTCTGCCTCTCTTCTTGGCATGTGACAGGCACCCTTGTCACAGAACCTGCTGTAGTCGTATGAAGAAAGCTTACAGCATTATTTAGGGGGATAAGTTAGAGGAGAATTTTAAAGAGTGTATTTCTCTTAAAGTAAGCAATTTTGCATCGATAAGAAGTAGTCACAGAATAAGTACAAAATATTTAGTTAATTCGTGTTGACAGAAGTAGGGCTTCAGGTCCAAAGACATTATATTTTAGGGTGCACACAGATGCGTTTTTAAAAATTTCTAAACTTTCTTCCATGTATGGACAGATTTGCATATGTGATACCTGTGCAAATGGTACTTGCAGTGACTCTCCGGGAAATGAAAGATCCACACTTCCCCAAAGCATGTTTTCCTTCTAAAGAGAGGCAGTTGGTAATTAGGAATGCTAATGTCGGGGTGAGGGGCGATAGATAATCTAACACAGGCGATGACCCCCCAAGCATTTGTACTTGGTGCTGGAATGTGCTCGTGTTCTTTATATTGATATTAATTCACCTGTACTGAGCAATTTACTCTCTCCTCCTAGATCGGATCGGATCCAATATAAATTTATAACACCACACTTATGTTTAAATACAAGCATTTCCCAGTTCACAGTCTTTCTGGCTCCTATTTTCAACACAACACAACACAACACAACACAACACAACACAACACAACAGAACACACAGTCTCAGAAGTAGAATGCACAGCCCTTTCTGTTTCTGCCAGCACAATTGCTTTGGCTTTTGATCTATGGTTAGTGTCTGTGTGAGAGAATGACATATTCATATATTTAGATATGGCTGAAAAAGCCAACAGTAGCGACAGAACCTGGACAGGATTGATGTCCTGTAGCGACGAACAACAGAAAAAAACTGAATCACAAACCCAAGTGCTTTTTATCTGTCAGTTGTTAAAGGTGATCATTTATTCGTTTAAGTACAATCTTGATCCTTTGGTTCCACACTAAAGGTTACAGCGGTGTCACTTGGACCTTGATTCTCCCACATATGTGTAATATGTGATATTCACACACAAGTGCTAATTGCAGATATGTTAGTTTTTGCATATGGGCATAGTTGATATTCATGAAAACCACTGATTTGGGTAACGGAAGGACTGAATTAGCTTTGTTTTCGGCATGCAAACAAAATGTCATTCGCCAATTGTGCATTAATGCTGCCATTCACGCTGGGTCTCTGACTATGGAACGCGCCTATGTCCACATCTGCCTATAGTGACTACACTCTGTGCTTCTGATGCCTAGTCCCTGTGTGAGCACTGAGTTTCTGGGAGTTCTTGTGAGCTCTTACTTATTTCACCCAATGGATATTTTTATAAGAAGTATGTCCCCCACTATTACACAGTTGATCATTGTCAGCTGAGTTGGGGGGGGTGAGTAGATATACTTCATTTAGACTTTTGAAAGGCCTTTGAAGATGTTCAAAGAACTTAATGTAGTTTGAGAACGTCAATTTATTTTAAGTGTGAAAAACAGCTTGCAAAATTGCATGTACTGTATAAACCTGCCTTTGTTACAAACACACACACATATAGGTACATGCATAGAACAAGACTCTGAATGTGACACACCAAGATATCTACAGTGGTTCTGGCTGGATAGATGTAATTTAGTTATTCAAAGTTAAGTTAATGAACTTTGTCTAACAGCATTGGATTCAAATTCTGCCTGCATCACTAATTGGCTGAGAGGTGTGACATTGAATAAGCAATTTAGCCTTGGTATACCTCCAAGTCCTTATCTGTAAAGTGACAATTTTAATACAGTACCTGCCTCCCAGGCTTATATGCAGATGAATTAGGCACAGATCTAGGAAATCAGAAAATACACCAGTAAGTGTTACTTATGACCGTTTATGCTTTTTCCTTCCCTCCTTTTCTGATGTTTCTCCTTTCAGGAATGTGTATTGTTTTTGTAATACAAAAAATAAAAGGTAGTTAAAGTTTCTTGTTTAAGAAACACTCAAGAACTGGCAGACTGTATTCATGGATTGGTGTCTTGCTTGAAGCCAGTTACCAGAGGGCTTCTCTACACACAGAATAGAAAAAAGTATGAATTGGGCTGACCCTAACTATCCACTTACGTTTAATCTTCACGATTTTTCAAAAGTCGTGATTCCTACAGAAACCTCCCAAGTTTCCTTTGGCACTAAACATTTTAGGAAATGTACGCTAACAGAAATCATCTGTAGGTACATTTTAGGCTTGCTCTAAGTGATGCTGGCTAGATGAGCCTACATGATCCTATATTCCTGAATGTGGATTTTGGGGTAAGGCTGGAACTCCTGGTTTTGTATGAGATGATGGACTCTGTGTTCTTCAATCTAGAAAATGTGAACAGTATGAAAATTCAGAGAAAAAACGACGGACAGCCTGAAGAAGGCAAGAGTGGACGTTGCAGGAACTTAGAATACACCTGTTTCCTTGCTTGGCTTTTGAATTGGCGCCCAAGGTTCTTTTTTCTTTTTTTAATAGCTAAGACAGGAAGCAAACCACATTGCTTGCTATTGTCAGGGAATGAAAACTCTATAACACAAACCAGCCCACAGAGGTGAACATTCTCCCTGGAATTGGACTCCAGCAGGTGCCTGCTCCACAGGCCCACATGCGAAGTCTTGGGTAATCCGGCAAGCAAAGTTGTGCTCAACTGTGATTTTATAAAAAACACAGAAAGACACTTCACATAGACAGTTCTGGTATCAGCTTCCTAAACTGGCATAACCCTGAATCGTAATTCACTGAAGGCATTTCTGCAAGAAGCAACAATAATAAGATCCAAGTGCTTGCTTGCATTTTCTGTCTCTCTTCCTTAATGCAGGAAAATCGAGGGGGTCTCTCAGTTAAAACCCAGACGGGGGGCCTGGGAGTCCTCACCGTCTGGTCCCTGAGGACATCAGCCTAATCTTGTTCTGTAGCCAGAACCAATAGTGAAATGACAGGAGGGTAGTAGAAGCCAAATAGCGAACACCTTTTTTCTTTTCTGGTATAAAAGTGTATGTGTACGCTGTGTGTGTGGAGAACGGGGAGTATGAATGGGGAAGGGCTGCTGTTAAAGCATAGTGTACACTTTTTATTCTTTGCTCACACTATATGGCTACAGTGGGTGGGCAAGGTCCCTGCACACACAGTTACTCAGGGACTTGGGTTGATGTTGCCTCCATTGTCTCACTGCTGCACCATCTGGCACACGTGACCTTCTTGTTCACCGCTAGAGATGGTCACAACAGCAACTGTATGCTTTGGCTTGGAATGTCACATGCCCCTTTCACTCAACAGCCAATTGGTCAGAACCAATCACATGACCTGGCAGAGGGTGGGAATGTATCATCTCCCTGTGGGCCTAGAAGGAGAAGAAAACCAGACATGTGTGCACACTCGAAATCTTTACAAAAATAATGCTTTGTTTCCCCTACAATGAAAAGCACTAAGGGGCCATACTGTTGGTTGATATCATCAAATTTGGGAACACAGCAAGAGAAAGGCTTTTGGACAAAACCCCACTATACTAGACCTACGGTCTTATTTATAACATATCAAGGGAAATGTCACTAGATGCAGGTAATAGTGAGCTTAGGAAACTCACGTTTCAGAAGGATGTGTGAAAAACCACTTTTGAACAAAATGAAGATACAGTGTGAGTGGCAGATTTACGATGGGACGGTTGCGGTTATGTTCCTGATCTTTTGAGGTGGGTCCAGGAGGAAGAACATGCCCTCCCACAAAGGGTTTCTTGGTGTCACTGATGAAAACTAGGGTTGGTTGATGGGTGTGGTCTGGCTCAGGGCAACTTTTCTTTGGTCTTACACATTACAGGTTCTCATTTAAAGTAAAAGAAACACTTGAACCTCGAATCTACAGGCTTTAGCAGAAGAATAAGTGTTAAAATGTCTTAACATCATTTTATAGGCATTTTAAGCTAGTGTTATAGTCAATATTACAATCAAATGACAGCGACAGACATCTTGGATAGCAGAAATGCCACCGTTTCAGTCAGTTGTTAGTTTAACTGCATGAAACAAGAAACTCAAAGCAATATTGGCTTAAACACAAAAGGGTGTATTTTCTTATTTAAAATAAGTCAGTGGCTGGGTGGCTAGTCCAGGACTGACTTGATTGTTCCATTACGTCATCAAAGACTGCTCCTATTTTACTGTTCTACAATTCTCAGTAATTTGGCTTCTATCCCCAAAAGTTCACCTCTTGATCCAAGGTATCTCCTGGAACTCCTAGCATTAAGTTCCATTTGAGTTTCAAGCCTCAGAAAGCAGGAGGAAGAGGGGGCAGGAAGGAGGAGCCTTCCCGCTGACTCAGCTCCCTAAAGGAGTTTTCCAGAAGTAGCTTAGTACTCACTAACATCTCGTTAGCTAGGACTGAGTCACACGGCCACATCTAGCTGCAAGGGAAGCTGAGAAATCGTTTTGTTTTGCGTATTTTTTACCTAAGGGCATTAGTCCACTGTATCATTAGCCTTCTGATAATAAGGAAAAGGACAGTATGAATATGTTCCATTTTTTCTTGCTGCGCCTCTCACAAGAATCCACTTGCTACTTATGCTGAGCGCTCCTACTCACATGGCTGCCACTGCTCTTGAGAATGAACCTCTCCCATCCCTCCCACAAAAGATTCCCAGATATCTATCCACAGATAGAGATTGAAAGTAGGGGAAATTTATATCCTGTGTTCCCAATTTGCCATTTTTTCCTCCTTCATTCAGTCTAGCCCGTTGACCTCAGATAAGAAGAAGACAATAAAATACAACCTATTTAAATTAGGATGCCTATTTCTGTTACAAACATGGGCACTTTCTACTTAGAAGTGCGTATTTTGTGTAATATCAGGTGTCAGAGCTAAAGGAGGGGATATTTTCAAACATTGAAGGAAAGGTGGAGTCATTTTCAGAAATGGAATTTTTGGCTATACATAATAGAAAACTCCATGAAAAGTAGCTTGAACAATAACAAAATATATTATCTCACATCAAAAGAAGTCTGGAGGTCAAATAGTTTCGGGTTTGGTTAATTCCAGGGCTTCAAAGTATCTTCAAACACCTACCGTGTTTCCCTGAAAATAAGACAGGGTCTTGTATTAATTTTTGCTCCAAAAGACACATTAGGGCTTATGTTCAGGGGCTGTCATCCTGAAAAATCATGCTAGGGCTTATTTTCCAGTTAGGTCTTATTTTCAGGGAAACATGGTAGGTTAGCTCTGATTTTTTGCTCTGTTTTCCCTAGCACATTGATTTTTTTCTCTTAGGCAGGCTAACCTCATGGTCACAAAATGGTTGCCAGGTCCCAGGAATCACTTGTAGATCACAATGCCCAGTGGTAGAAAAAAGATAAGAATGTGCCTATCTCATGCACTCTTTAAAGAATGAAGACCCCCCCCCTCCCAGACATCTCTGCCAGTAGAACCCCCATCTTAATGCATTGGCCAGAATGGCATCACAGGCATGACTGTGCCTCCACGAGGTAAATGAGACCACTACAACTGTCCCCTGCAAGTCAGGAATTCTTTGGGCTGGGATTTTGTTCACGATGGTGAAGGAAGGAATGGTGGCCGTTGAGTGTCAGCCGACAGCTTCTGCCACAGGGCCCTCCAATGCATTCTCATTGACAACCAATCCGTACATGTGTGAACAATCCTCCTTTCTAACTAACTCTGAGGGTCATTGCTTAGTCATTGGAACTTCCACCCAGCACTTTCAACGGAGGTCTGGAGCCTGACACGGAAACTTTTCAGCAGTTGCCAAATCCTATCATAAGTACTGTATTGAAGGTACCAAATCATGAAAGATTGGGAATAGAAAAATCTGGGGCCAAGGGCAGTTCCCAATATTAAATCCTCAGTGATAATGAAGCCTTCAAGCCTATAAAGCCGAGACCTTACCTTTTGTGCTCCTTGGGTTGTGGAAAAAACATCCATCCTCGAAACAGGAATCTGTCAGATGCCTCAGATATACCGACAATACATTGATGAGAATTGAATGCCCATAAATTGCATAGCCCCGAGGGCCTGGTGGATACCCTGTCTCACTGCTTATGATTCAGAAATCCTGTTTACTGGTATCAAGGACAGTTGATACTTTAATCATCAATAAATTAACGTTTCAGCAGCCTGCCATAAATTTCTTGTCAAAGAAGAGATTATTATTAGAACACGGTGATGAAAGATAATCTCTGCCTAGACTTACATCCCTCCGTTCTAAAGCCTCCCGCAGTAGGGCTTGGAGGTTACTATAGTAAGAAACGTCTCACCGAGCGGAAAACCATGCTTCCTACTTTCAAAATATCCATGAATTAATTGACTTGCATATTTTTACCAAGATCTAGCACAAGCTCTTTAAAAAAAAAAGTCTGGGGAGCACATGTTTTGGTAAGGAAACAGAGAACTGACGCACACTAGTATTCTCTCTGATTATAATGTTAAACAGTTGGCATCTTTCACTATATGCTAACATTTATTAATTATTAATAAAATCTGATTCCTTAATAGCAATGCAGTCAGACTGATGATCTACTGACAGCAGTGTGCTGAGCACTTTGCATCCCTTATCTTATTTAATCTTTCCCACAGCCTTATTAAATAGATATCATCTCCATTTTATTAAGAAATGGTTCCTCATTTGCCGATGAGGAAACTGTGGCTGACCGAATTAAGGGACGGCGAAATTCACAGAGCTGTTAGGTGGCAGGCTGTAATTAAAACAGAAATGTGTGACATCAAAGCCAGTTTCCATCCAACTCATTGCAATGCACACTGGGTTCAAATAAGATTACTTCTAGATTAAGACCACAAACTAAATGTGAATTAAGTTTCCATCCTTATATTAAGGATTCTCTTTCTAAACAGATACCCAGGAGTCCTTAATGTACTCTGAGTACCTGAGAATAATTCATCTCAGCTCTCCAGGACTGTGGGATGGTTTGATTAGGTGGCTCCTTCCTTCCCATCGGCAGCAGTCAGGCTGCGGGGTGGGGAGCAGTTTACAAGACGCAGAGGTTGTATCGAAGGAGAGCTATTTGGAATAAGTGATGCTCAGGTCCCAGCTCAGGGATGCAGTGTCGGTTCCTAGCTCTGCTTCTGAGGAATCAGTTATCTACATGACCATCATGGCTTGCTGCTTGTGGAATGTCTTCAGATTCTTTCTTTTAACCCATTCATAAGCGAGTTCAGCAGTCTCATTTCCCCCAGGTAGAGCGAGAGTGGAGAGAACACAATAATGCCCAGTAGTCATGCGTGGCCATCGAACAGTTATTGAGCCCACACTCTGGAACAGGCTCTGTATTAGTGTGCCGGGGCTGCCACAACAGAACGCCACAGACTTTGTGGCTTAAACAGTAGGATTTTATCTCCTCGGTGTTTTGGAAGCTGGAAGTCCAAGATGAAGGTGGTGGTGGAATTGGTTTCTCCTGAGGCCTGCAGATGACCTCCTTCTCACTGTGTCGTCACATGGGGGTCCCTCTGTGGGGCCCATCCCTGGTGTTTCTTCCTCTTCAATTAGGACACTGATCATAATGGTTTAGGGCTTCACCCTTATGACCTCGTTGAACCTTAATTTTTTTTTTAAAGGTCCCATCTCCAAATGCAGTCACACTGGGGTTTAGGGCTTCACCATATGAATTTGGGAGGTTTCAATCCATAGCACATTCCATGCTGGGCATGAGGGATGTTATGGTGGATAAAGAAGTAGCAGTCCCTACCCTCCATCAGTTTTCAGGGAAGAAGAGAGGAGAGTTGTTAAAAAAGAATTTCACATCATTTAATAATTGCAGATGCTAATGCTATGACAAAGGGTGTACGGTACCTAGTACAGCTTAGAGCAGGCGACTCTGACTTTGCCTAGGGAGTAGAGAGGGCTTCCCTGAGGAGGTGAGGTTGGGATGGAGGCATGAAAGTGAGAAGAAGGAGGTTAGGTGGGAGAAGGGCTTGCGACTTGGAGGAGGGCAAACAGGAGGTGTGATCAGGACTTAGTGGCCTGATCCTGTGTACAGCAAGTTCCAGGAAGTGAAAGGCGGCCTGCATGGCACATGCCTGGAAAACAAAGGCGAGTGGTTGTTCCAAAGAACACAGGCTCCATAACGGCATCATTTTGTAACCTATCTTATTTTGCAATTAATTTGCTCCAGAAAGATGGTTGGTGATTCCATTGTGTCCATTCTGTGTGTTGAAATAAGAAATTATCAAAACTTGGGTGTCCCTAAGACTCAATTAGGAACGTGTTTTTAAATAGCTCTTCCCGGGCTCCATTTCCCAGACATTCTGATTCAGTCCATCCAGGATGGAAGCCAGGAACCTGTGTGTTAATCAGGCAGTCCTGGTCTTTCTGGTGCTGATGGCCCATAGGACACACTTTGAGAAAGCCAGCTCTACAGAGACAAGCTGCTGACATTTTGCTTTAAAAACCCTAGAAAAGTTGAGGAGAACAGTACTTGCAAAGAACTACTGGACCTGTTGGCATGTCTGCCAGATTCAACCCTGGAGATGGGGAAACTAACCTTTATTGAGGCTTTCCACTGGAGAAACTATAGTAAGTGCTCTGTGTATATCAGCTCTTCCCATTTCATACAACAGTGGGTTGTTGCTAGTATCCATCTTACAACTGAGCAAAGTTGACACACGCAGGCTAGATGCACTTCTAAGCTCACACGACTCTTAAATGATAGAGCAGACACCCACCCACTAAGTTTGCATGGCCCTGCAGTGAATTACTTTTGAGGTGGAGTAGCTAGCATGTGTATCACTAATTCTTGAATCGGTGCTTCACGTCCTTTCGCGTGTCACTCATTAGATGATCCAGCAAGTCTCGGGCTGCGGCCCGGATGTGAACCAAAAGTGTGCTGTTGATTCTCTTCAGAAACCTGGCATTAGCCCTTGAACCTCACCCATTTCTTCCACTTGTCATATATGTTATTAATCTTCCTTGCTAACAAATCCAGATTGCTTGGAAAGATAAAATATGGACAGCTCAGGACAGAATCAGAATTTTTTAAACAATGAACTTTCAACAGAGTTTCTGTCTCCATCCAAAGGCATTCATTCTATTGCTAAATTTTAAAAAATACAATAGAGTTTATTTTAAAAATTCCTTTGCAAGCTCCTTCAGAGCATGTCACTGCCTTACTGGATGGATCATATTTTTAACTTTCACTTCCCATCAACTTAAACATAATCTGTCAGGGAATTGATGGGCCAGTTGACTCCGAATGACTTTGCCTTTCATGCAGTGCTGTTCCGTCCGCTTGCCACAGGAACGATTCCAGGTCATCCCAATTTATTTAATTAATTTTAGAGATGAAATTATTTTGCCCAATAACTAGAATGCTAATGGGACTTATTGTAATGGTTCTGTTCAGGTTTGTTGGTTCGAAAATAAACGCCTTCATTTCAATATTTGCCTTTTGGCTGCAGCCCGTTAACCTGTCACACACCGTGACCTCATTAACATCGCAGCATAATTGTAAGTTAATGCACACCTAGTTTTTGTACAGCAGATTTCTGTCTTAACTGCCAAGTTTTGTTCCCCCCAAATGTACCCCTGAATTGGCACTGCCAGCAGATGGATGGGTGGGAGTGACAACTCATAACTTCTAAACGTAACCGCTCTATCGGTGCTTTGATCATTACACATCTGAACTGAATTTTCTAAGTTCGAGTAAAGTGAGGAAAGTAAATTTGAGCTCGCTAGAGCGTAATTGTGGCATTGTGATGTGTGGCAGTGTACTACATCTGTAATTGGGAGAGGTTGCAGGGGAAAAGGGAGGGACAATAGCACCTGCACAGAATCAAAGGCAGAATTAAAATCTGCATGTTAATAGCTTCCCTGCCAGTCATGAATAGATTCATTCTTCACATCTCTGATACAGAAAGCTTATTTCAAAATAAATTCTGGGGAACGTTCAACCTGATTGAATCTGCTGTAAGCTCTGTTAATATATTTGTTCGAGTCACTTGCACTCAAAAGCTTTTTAGACAGAATATCACTTTTTTATATTATTCATGGTAATGTAATTCCCCCCTTTAATCTCTTCAGGGTTTCCCATTAAGTCATGATATGCGGTTCAGAGAAAGTTGGATCGACCATTAATCACACTATCTGGACTTCTGTGTGTCTACTTTTTGCCCATCTCTTAAATCAGTCACTTGGCAGCGGCAAGACATGGGGCCACTTCAGACTGTTTGATCGAAGAGCTCTTGTTAGGAGATTAGACGGCTAATCTGCAAACCAGCTAATGGAAATCATTCTGGGCAAGGAAATAAAAGGGAACAACATTAGCAAAATCAGTACATATTATAGGAATCCAGTATGTTCTAAACGGCTTAATCCTACAGTTTGGATATCATGCCTAGGGTAACGTGAGCTTCTCCGATGATGTGAATTACCAAAACACCTAGAAACATATTTGTCTAACCTATGTTGGACAGGACACCTCTCAAAGATGGGAGGGAACTTTGTAAAGCATTTTTCATTTGATCGGGCAGAGTAAACAAGGGTATAGTTGATTGAAAAAAAAAGGGAGAGAAACAGAAACAGGAGGGAAGGAAAAACTGAAATATTTTTTCCCCATAATGAAGGAAAATACCCAGATTGAAAACACCTGCTACATGGTACGTGTTTAATAAATATTTGTAGTTGAATGAAGTTACATGGTAGAGATCTAATTTTTATTTCAAAAATAATGGTTGTGAGTCTTAAAAGTTTTTTTTATTTCTTCCCTAAACCCAAATTAATAATTCATTAATATTTGTATTAAAACATTTTATTTAATCATCCCATTTATAGCCAAAGGATGACAAAGCAGATTCAAGGATTTGAGGGTCACAGAAACTAATTTTCAGTCTAGAACAGGGTCTGCGAACTTTGTAAAAGGTTAAATAGTAAATATTGTTGGCTTTGTGGCCCATATGGTATCGATCACAACTACTAAACTGTGATGTATGGTAAAAACAGCCATAGGTTAAAATGTAAGCAAATGGGCGTGGCTTTGTGCCAATAAAACTTTATTTACAAAATAGGTGGTCAGCTGGATTTGGCCTGTGGGTCTCATTTTGGTGGTCCCTGGAGCACATGTTGGGGAGATATACTTTTAAAAATCGCTTTTTGAGTTTCATGGTTTCAGAAAATGATACTTTCAACCATGAATGAGTGTTCATCTTTTGAATTTTCATTTCTTCCTGATATAACTCAAAGCCCTTGCTTTGGGATTTCTTGTTAACCCTGACACTTGTTAAATATCCTACTTCTTGGCTCTGTTGAGAATGGCAGCTGAGCTGGAATGGTTGGATATGAAGGCAGGAGTCAGCTTGGAGATGATACTTCCCAAACCTGGGCAACTTGGGAAAATGTCAAGAGGTTGGAATGAGGATTTGGAACAAAAATGCTCAGGGCTGACAGCAGTTGTTTTTTTGTTTGTTCGTTTGTTTTTTCTTTAAAGATAAAGAGGAAAGAAAAGACTAGGGGAGATGATGTGCCTTTTCATTTGGCTGGAGGCTCAATGTTAATTGCTGAATCTGATATAAGGTTGTGTTACAGTCTTCTGAGGACAAATGTTACATAGTCAGGATTCGGAAGAACAGGCAATATATTCCATGATGCAGACATTGAGGAATCGTACTCCTGGGTTTGGAAGAAACCTAAGGGAGACAGAATCCTCCCCGTCTTTTTGCTGCGTGCTATTTAGGTGGCTTGTCTTATAAATACTTGTGTATCAATGTCTGAATTTTCTCAACAGGAGAGGGCCAGTGGTCATTTGAACTCACGTTTATTTATATTTCTTTAAAATGTTAACCCTGAAACTGACCCACTGTAGTAAAGAAATGGGCGACTACTATCTGTCTGCATCTTGGAGATAGGGCTCTCCATCCTACTATTGCTAATGCTGGAATGTTTCAGGGAGGCGGGGCCAAGCTGGTCTGTTCCTGTCACTCCTCCAAAGGAAAGGGACACCCTAGAGCTAGAGGATTACTTCAGGTGGCTCTTTGCTCCTTGTGCCTCTGCTTTGAATGGTATCTATCCTAAGCGTGAGGCAGCTGCGTGTAGACACCACTCCTCGGACCTGATGGGCTAAGAAACCCTTGGTCCCCTGCCTTCTGCAGAGCAGAGTGTTCCTGAAAGAGCAGGCCTTGTCGCCTCACATCAGGCCTATAGGATCGCTCTCCACTTTACTCTCAAGAGCAAAAGAAACAGAAACCACTTTCACTTTTCCCGTTCCAGGGTTAAGTGCCCAAGCAGGTGTTGTTTCACTCTTGTGGTTTCCAATCAGCAAGCCGCCCCTTTTTACATGTGGCAGCAAACACAGGGCGATTTTGAGACCTGGGGGGCGGGGTGGGGGGAGGCTCTTGGCTGTTTCTAGAACCATCTCTTTGGAGGGGTGGGGCTAGCCATCCTTGCTTCCTAACACATTTCTTACCCATGACCTGGGGGCCCCTCTAGAAGGAGAATGATGGAGAGATCACAGGTGGAGTGACCCAAGAAAGACCAAAGCACTCCTTAAATGGACCCAAAATTTAATATGTAAGTGTGACCTCCAGTTAAAGCTGGATTTGCTTAACCCAATTCCCCCTAAAAGATTATACTGTAATACTGTTCTGATGAAGACATCTCACCCTATAAACCGTCATCTGATTTACACAAAGCCATCTGCTTCCATCTGGGGTGTTTCATTTGGGATCCAGGAGGGAAGAAGGTACATCTGCACACCTTCCGTAGCATCTGAATCTTAATGAATAAAAGCATCAAGAGTTATTTAAAAGGGACTGGTATGGTTCTGTTTATAGTTTGATACCATTTTATAATCCAGCTCCACATTGGACATTTACTGCCAGCCATGCCAGGAAATTAACTTCTGTGCTCATTTCCTGATTAAGATAGCCGTGATCGGGGAAGCAGCTGGTAGGGCCTGGGGGCCCCCTGAATACTGACCATTGGACAGGAGGTTAGGTTTCCCCATCGGGAACTGCTGCACACAGGTCTTCAGTGTGCATATCCCCAGCCCAAAGGGAAGGTTTCTTCTACAGCTCTGTTAGTTGTTTCTCAGGTTTAAGTTACTTCCTCAATCTTTTCTTTTTTTCTTTTCTCCCTCCCTCTGATCCTCTGTCTCTCCTTTCCTCCCTCCTTTGCTTCCTGTTTTAATAAGTTTTATTATCCAGATACGGAGATCAGGGCAAAACTGCCATCAAAAAGATTTTTTGTTATACTCCCAGATGTCATGAGGAAGGGGACATGCCATGCTATGGGGGCCACATGAAGAAGTGCTAGGGTTGGTCGGAAGGCAGAGGGATGGGGGACCTGGATAGGAGCCTTTCTTGTGGTTTCAGCAGGAAGGAGCAGGGAGGCAAAGTAAGCAGGTTTAGGACTGGTCAGTCCGGATCATTTCTGTGGGCTCTGGTGGATAGGGGCTACCCCTGGTTGTCTGGTACCTGCCCCTGGGGTGATGTGGGCAGGTGAATAGTGTGGCCTCCAGTGGGAGAGCCCAATAATGGATGTGGTTGGGGTGTGGGCTCTGGAGCAGCTGGTTTGCATTTGAAAAAGCCTGTAATGGATGAGTTGTTTCCTATCTCTATGAATTGACTAACCCTGGGAGGGGTCTGTCTTGCACAAAATTCCCCAGGTCAATCTTGTTTGCTTTTAAAATCATGACTTTGAATGGAACCATCAAGGTGATGTAAGGTAGTCCTTAGGTGCATGCAGATTAGATTATTCGACTCTCTTCTCTGTTTTTGAGTCGCTCTCAGAAGTGCCTCCCAGATTTGACTGCTCCAGGAAGCCCACTGCCCACCCAGAGCCCATGACTCCGAATGGTGGCCCAGTGCGTTCTGATGACAGAGTGACCTCATGTCGGAGAGGATCTGTGCATTTCACAGAAGGTGTAATCCTTACCCAAGCATTAATTTTGCTGCGTAGGCAGCCTGTTCTCCCACAAAGCACTGACTAAGAAGAAAAGGGGCCCAGTACACCCAGCAGGGCCTGGCTGACAGCTTGTGGTGCTTGCCATTGAAGGTTCTGAGGAAGGTGGAGGCATTAGCGGGAGCAAAAGAGAGGAAGGAAGGAGTTTTAGCAGCTTCTGGTCTCCCTCCCTCCTCCCACCCTCCGTCTCTTCTTCCTTCTTTTCTTTCTTTTTAATAATTTTAATTATAGGTAATGCTATGAATTTAAAAAAAAACAAAACTCTCTGGCTTCTTATAATGCTCTAGAGGGATGCATATTTCTAAATTTAAATGTCCTCTCCTACCCTGTCTGGGGAACTGAAGTGTTTTCAAGCAAACTGAAAGAAAGGAAAGGTATTATCTTACCCATGCTTCAATTTTTCCCCTTACTATTGTACATTTGGCACAGTTATTGTTGAATATTGTGAGGCATCCAGAACTGGGGCTTTGGACCTTGTGACTTTGGGCACATACTTATTCTCCCTGCACCTCAGTTTATTCATCTGAATAATGGGCACAATCACATTGACTACATCTCAGGGCTTCTGTGCGTATTCCTCAAGATAACATATAAGAGGGGCCATTACACACTTTACACTAAAGGAGTGTCCCTCATTGCTACCAGTGTTGTTATCATTGTCACTCGCTGCCCTCCCGAGGTGCCTTTTTCCTCACGTGAGCAAGCAGGGACGGGGAATGCTCACTCTTCGGAATAGGAAGACACCTCACCGTTGCACAGTATATCATATTCGGAGTGATTTTGCTAGAAACTTGAGAGAAGCCTCCTGTTTTGACTTTGCCCACAACCATCAGAGGAAGACTCTTCAGAGCACTGCCAAGGAGAAAAATGAGAGTGCCAGCTTAAATAAATGTTATCCCCATCTCTGCAGAATCGTGATGCGTCCGATTTTTTAAAGTGTCGACTACAGGGTATTTATTATTCAGCGATAATAATAAATCGCTCCTTATGAAATCCAGGGACTCACGTGTCACGGAGGGAGGAAGGCAAGTGCAGGGAGAAGAGCTGTGAGAGACAGAGGTCCAGCCAGCCCTGGGCTATTAATCATCGCCCTCCATTATTTCTTGAAGATTCATTCATTGTTCCATAGGTACCTAGAGGGTCAATTAGAGACCACAGACAGGCTTTTTCAAAGACACAGGAGGGTCAATTAGGCCTTCCTTATAATTTTCTGCTTTAACAGCAAATGCCAGCCTATTGCACATCAGATGCAAGGGAGTTTGGAAATAAACAGGGTCCTTTCCTCCCTCCTTCTTTCAAAAGAAAGAAAGAATGAAACAACAACAACAAATCCAACATGGAGAAACAGAGGTGGTCTGCTCTTGGTAACATATGGCTCTCTGTCAAGCTCCGGTTCAAGTGAGGCAGACGGGACCTTATCACTGAGACTTGTACGGAGCAGAGTTCTTGTGGGTGAGAGCAGCAGGCACCGTCGGGGAGTTTCTGTGATGGAACGGTCTGTCCCCATAGCTGAGGTGATCCGTGTATCTTGGGTGCGATCTGACTGTACGGCATGAGGGCACAGGTATAAAGTATCTACCAATGAAAGGGTACCTGAAAGCCATTGAAGCAGATATCGACACTGACAGGCGATGAGGCACCATCGCCCACCACGGTCTCGCGTCCACACGCAGGAAAGGATTCAACTGAATACACGTATTATCTTGCGCAACACTGATTTGTATTTGTTTTCCCTGGGATGGGCGAACGGTGACACCCACCTGTACCAGTCAAGTCAAGAGGCAGGGAGTTGTCCGAAGTGAGGCACAGAGATGGAGCTTGAAGGGAGCTTGAGGGAGATTGTGACAACTCCCTGTACCTCCCTGTCTTGTGCGTTTTTGAAGTGGGGTATCAGGCTTTGGCTCTGCCCATTTATGAATATCTAAGCTTGTTAACGGAATGAACAAACTATTATATTCCTTTACCGTGGCGTCCTGTTCTGCCTGTCTGCTGTCACATAGAGATCTGGAAGTAAAACAGAAATGCTCTCAATGTGCAAAAACCAATTCCAACTTCACTGACTTTTTTTTTTTTTTCTTGGGATCTCGGTGATACTTCTGAGCCCCAAATTGTAAAATGTATTCAGCAAATATTTGTTGCGTGCCAGCTCTGTGCAGGTACTATTGTGGATGCTGGGGATACAGCAGAGAACAAGGGAGGCAAACCCTTTGCTCCTCTGTTCTGGAATGCCGCAGCCCTGGGCCTTTGGGACCTCCGTCACTTCTAGGTCACTTGTCCTGTATGGATTTCCAAAACAAGGAATAGGCGACTGAAAAAGGGTGGACTGTGTCTGTTGGAGCCTTTGTTAAAACCACTGGAAATTGTCCCACTTTTCATTTTCCCCAGAAAGAAGACATAAATGTACATTCCTCTAGGGCCGGGATTTTGTCTGTTTTGCTCACTGCTGCTTTTTCAGAGTGTGGAACAGTGCCCTGCACATAGTAGGCCCTCAGTGGATATTTGTTCACTAAACGGACGAATGGATGGGTGACTGGCCTCCTTCCCAGCCTCCAGAGAAGTTCGCTTTCCCCCCTGAGCAGCTCTGGGCCTGGCTGCTGCTGTCGCCTCAGGGATCAGCTTTCTTTTCAACGCTTTTGCTTTCCAATCCCTGGATAAGAAGCAAGAACATTTTCCAACACTTGCACACTCCATCCTTGTTCCCAACTCCTATCCCCCAAATTGCAAATTGGAGGCTTGCAGATGTCTTTTGTTGGGACTGCTGGGGTTTTGTTTTCTTAATAAAATAAATAGTTGCCAACATTTAAAAAAATGGGAGACTTCATCTCCCAGTACGGATTTCCTGCTTCTCTTGAACAAGCAGAGCTGCTCTTACTTGCTGGCACTTCCAAGTGGTGCCAGTTGGCTGGGCGCGAGCAGTGCCGCTTCTGTCTGGGGCCCGTGCCCTCGGTTTCCCAGAGTGCCCACCAGGCCCAGTGCCCTCGTTACAGAAATTGCCTGGCCTCCTAAGCATTGGAATTTGTAGCCGCTGTATGACAAGTCCCCTAATTCATGAGTCTGCCACTTGCCCTGGCTGTCGGGGTGACTGCTCATAGGCGTCTCTGACTCCAGACGGCTGATTCGCGGAGCCGACCGGCATCCGGGCTCCTCACTCCCAGATCTGATGGTTTTCTGAGAGGCCAGGCCCTGTATGGCCACAGATTCTTCTGCCTCCCATGTTCTTTCTTCCTTCTTCCAACTAACTGACTCTTCCGGAAGACTTGTCTGAACCCTAAACCCCCTCTTCCCACAAAACTTGAGTATGGGTTGGGTACCCCTCTATCCTCCATTGTTCCCATAACATCCTTGACAACCACAGTTTTATTGTGGGCATCTGGTTCCTACTTGCTGGACACCCCACACTGTCACCCCCCTGACAAGGACTTTGTCACGCGTGGTCATACCTTGGGCATCCAGACAAAATCTAGTCCCTGGGGGAAAAGACACGTGGTTCTGTCTGGATGGAGCCTAACCTGGGAAAGGAACAGTGGTAACAAAGGTAAGACGAGAAGAGAAAACAAGGCTCAAGTGCCCAGGTGCCTCGGGAGTCCCAGCAGGACTCTGGATCTCCTCTCCATGGCAATGGGAAGAGCTGGGAAGCTTTCCAGATATTTTGGTACCTTGCACATAATAAGGGGGCCACGTATCCATTCAGAAGGAGCCCTCTAGCTTCAGTGAGCACGATGAGTTTGACAGGGACAGGACTGGCAGCAGTGAGCGCTTAGAATAGTCCAGGCAAGAAATTGTGGAGGCCAGACCCAGGGCCGCATGTAGAAATAAGACATGGCTATTGATTTGGGGTGTAGAGGTGAGCAGATGAAGTTCTGGTGTGGGGAGGGAGGAATGAGACATCTAGCCAATGGATTTGTGAAAAGAACTGCATTCCAGTCTTCCCCTCCCCCAAATGTCACCTGCATTACCCTGACAATGTGTCCGCTACTAAAACATGTAGACAGCAGTGGCTCGGAGTATGTGACTTTGAAAGCAGCGCTATTAGCAAACACCACTGGCTTAGTTTTTAGTGTGCATATATCTCTGTGTACCCCACGTGGATTTCCCTCGCCTTTCTTTTTCTTCTTTTTAAAGCCTCCTCCTTAAGGGAAACCCTGTTCTTGCAGTAGCTCCTTGGTAGAATGTTCTAACTAATGACTCTAATCGTGTAGAATGAATAGCAGAAATGGACAGGAAAATCCTCAGCCCATTTATCTTACAGACCCCAAGTGTACAGGAACAAAACCACAACTTCCACCCCTTTTCTCCCCCTTTTATTTCATACTTTACCTCGATTTATGACTTGGCTTACAATCTGTTGCAGAAAGCCCAGCTCCCCAGCGTCCTCCTGAATCTACATTTTTCTATTTTGTCTGAAATAGCCAAGGTCTCAGGAGTTTGCTCAGTTATATTGCTTCAGAAAAATTAGTGACGTTGAAGGCTTCTCATCTTTTTGTGCGTGTAATTTTGGTTATAAGAAGAAATTTACAAAGCTGTTCTTTCCCACCCCCCATCTCTGTAGTTTGGGAGATTATATTACATGATATTTGATACAAAAAATACCCGTGGTAGCGCTCTTTCTACTTGTAGTCGCTTAGAGTCAGTCAGTGCTACCCAAACAGTTTCCTCCTGTGGAATAAATTCCAAGCTCTGCTTGGATCTGAAACTTTTCCTGATTGGCTTTGTGTAAGGCATGCCGTAGCAAAATAATGTCAATAGCTGCCTAGGTCTAGATTCACTGGCTGGTAATATTCACGATCGTATTACCCTCAGGAGTAAAACTAGTGATCAGAATTGTTTTGGAACTAATTCTTTAGTAATTAATTTAAAAACAATAATATCGCTCTGGTGATTGAGTTCCTCTGTGAAGAATGTTATACTCTGAAGGCATAGTAACTTGGAAAGCCAAAGAAATGAATAGAACAAAATATTTATCTTAAAGCTGGAATTATCGCATGCTGCTACGTTTGTTTTGGATGGCCGCATAACAAATTACCCCAATCTTAGCCACTCCAATCAACACCCGTTTATTAGCTCACGGTCCTGTAGGTCAAGAGCCCGGGCAGAGTGTGATTGGGTTCTCTGCTCAGGGTCTCCCAAGGACAAATTCAAGGTGTCAGCTGGGCAGGCAGTGCTCCTTGCTGAAGGCCCTGGAGAAGAATCCACATCAGAACTTATTCCAGTTGGCAGCACAATTCAGTTCCTTGCAGTTGTAAGACTGGGGCCTCTGTCTCCTTTCTCTGTGTGTCAGCTGGTGGCCGCTCTCAGCTCCTAGAGGCCACCCACGCTCCTGGTCACATGACTCCTTCCATCTCCAACGCCATCAACAGAGACTCTTTTGTGCATTGAATCTTCTTCTTGCCTCGAATCTCTCTGACTTTGCTTGACGCTGACATCTAGGCTCAGATTTAAAGGGCTCGTGTGACTAGTAGGACAGTCACCTTATTTCACTGTCATCTGATTTGGAGCATTAATTAACAGCTACAAAATCCCTTCACAGCAGGACCTAGATTAGTGATTGATGGAATTTCTGGGAAAGACCAGGTGTACACCAGGGGCCAGGAATCTTGGGGCCAACTTAGAACTTTACCTACCAAAGCCACATTAAAAACAAACACACAAACAAAAACAAAAAACAAAGAACAGAAAGCAAAGCTTCGATCGTTTCAAAGACTTTTTCAGAAGCAGGAAGTTTAATATAAAAGAAAGGGGGTACTCAAGGAAGATTGAAAACACGAAGAAAGGAAGCTTAGGTAGAGCCCTTTGGATGGGGTCAGAGGTTTGACCTTGGATAGACATGTTTTCCTTGTGAGCCAAGCAGGTGATTTTTGCCTGAAGAGGTAGAATGGGGTTGGGGGAAGGGGGATTATAGGCTCAGGGTTTTCAGTTACCAGCAGATGGAGCCGAGTCGAAAAAGTTTGGTTTTTATGAACTGCTTCCAATCATCATCTTCCCTGTGCCTCAATGTCCCCATCTACGGCGTTTCCCCGAAAATAAGACCTCACCGGAAAATAAGCCCGTGCATGATTTTTCAGGATGACATCCCCTGAACCTAAGCCCTAATGCATCTTTTGGAGCAAACTTAACATAAGACCCGGTCTTATTTTGGGGAAAACGCGATAGAAGGGGTTAATATGCAGGACGGCTCTAGTGATTCCGCAGCGGTAAGTGGACGTTCAGTTGCTCTGTTCAGGCATGCCACAGGCACTCCGCAGGTGTCCCTCGCATCATTCTCTTCTTCAAATAGAATTGTCAAGTCAGATTGGAGGGTAAACCCTACGTTGGATCCAGGCACTCTGGAAATTATGAGCTTCTCAAATGTTTCCACCGTGAGTGCCTTACAGGTAGAAGAAAAGGAAAACGGGCCTCAAGAAGCCCGTGAGCATTGCCTCAAACTCCCACTTCACACCCAAAAGGCCTCTGAAATCTCATTTTATCTCAAAGCCCCATGTAAGTTCTGTATTCTCCTCCTAATGCAGCCACATCATATTAATATAAGAGCTAGTGTTTTAACTACTTGTCAGTTAGACTCCCACCCCAGGGGTGTATTTTCTCTCCTTTATTATTGCTTCTCGGGTGTCAGGGCCAGGACGAGGCAAGCCAGACTCCCGGGGCATCCATAGAAGGAGACACACCCTCCCGGGACCCTGCACGTGCTGTCCTGGACTTTCTGGACTCTCAGCTTCTGTGACTGCTGCAGTGTCTGCCCCAGGTGTCCCCTGTGACTCGCCCTGGTCTCTGTCCTGCTGGGCATATGACATACCACCAGTGCAGAAGCCTGGTACCAAGCATAGCTGCTTGTCAGAGATCCTGGCCACATCAGAACGTGCCACCTGTGCCCACTGACAAACTGATAGTTCCACTTTAAGGGGATGTAGGCTGAGAGACCCAAAGTCACAAGAGACGTCTTTGACACAGGGAAGACCGTATTGACGGGAGTGATGAGCTCTAAATGCCCTAAGAAGAAAGTGTGAATCTGTCCCAGGTACAGAGTCATCACATCACGCAACTTAGCACCTTGAGAGATGCCCGATAAGGAGACAGAACACAATTGGTTAATTACAGGACAACTTGAGCAAACTCGAGGGCTCTGCTCCTTGGCCCGGCATGTGCTGAGCAGATTCCTCTGAAAAGGATTACAGATGTTCTCTTTTTTTTCAATCCCTCCCTCTATCTTTCTTTCTTTGCACCCATGGCGCTCTGCACTTCAAGCTAAATATAATGTATCTGATGTCCCATCGTACATACTAATCAGGTTTGAAAGTTGTCTTGTGAGGCTTTAAAAAGCTAGCCAAGAGCAGCGCGATTTCTCCAAAAGGATGTCTGCAATCAAGATGATTACATGGGAAAATAAATCATAATTTATATTGCTGAAACTGTCATTTGCAAAACACCCTGACAATACTTTCCTTCCAGTCTATTTTCCTGTGAATGGGGTAAGTGCTGCCCTTCTGAAACTTTCCCTTTATTTCACTTATTTATTTATTTTTAATTCTGTGACTGTCACTGAAGCAATTGCAGTTTCAGGGCGATGTGAGGTGGTTCAGGCACACAACTGACAAGCATGAATGCCAAAAAATTGAACAAAACTGATGTAGAAGGAAAAGTTCAAAGCTACTCTATATTTAGGACACACACACACACACACACACACACTTGTTCTTTTTTTTTTTTTTTTTTTTAATTCTATAGAAGGAGAACTTAAGGATGGGCTATTAGAACCAAAAGACTTGTAGGAAGCCATCTCTCTTCTCCCCACCTGTCTTGGGTTATAAACTATAGTGAATTATCCAAGAGAATTCATCAGTTATCTGATTCAAAAATATCCCAGGGTATTAGGAACTATCTCTAGGTGTGTCCTGGCTGACAGATGCAAAACCCACAAATGCCAACCGTTAATGCCTGTGTGGTAGATTGTAACAATGGCCACCCATGCTCTGTCTCCCCTGTACGTGGGCCCTTGCATTGTGATGCCCTACCTTTCCCATCAGAAGGGGGCGTCCAGGCCTTGAGTCAGCATGCCCCGTGGAACTCGCTGGGGCCATGGAGGCGTCTGTAAACACGACACAAGCAAAAGCTGGAGAAGTCAGTGCCTCTGCACAGGCACTTGCCCACTTGCTGCACTTGGAAACCTTCCATTTCCGGATGTGAACAAGCCGGAGCCTGCCTGCTGGGTGGTGAGAGACAGGCAGCTGTGGTGCCATATTGGCCCAACCAAGAGCCAGCCAACCCCTGGGGGCAGCACTGCAGGCCGACAGTGGACCCTTGCCCCGCTGCGCCCAGCCCAAACTGCTGACCCAGATTTCCCTAGGAAGTCATGGTTTCCAAGTCCCCAAACTTCATAGCCCCTTCTTTCCTGTAGCCAAGTGCCTTTTACAATGTGGCTTTTAAACAGCTAATCGCACAGTTCGCAAACGGGGAGGGGGATTTTAGTGGCACCCAAGTGGATTTTACCTCCTCTTAGAATTCCTGCCACAACGGTGAAGACCAACAGCTCATTGAGCACCAGTAGTGTACCAGGAATGTGTAGATTGCTTTTTGTGCTTTATTTTATTTCTCAGATCACGACTGTCTTTGGTTTACAGTTGAGGGAACTGAGGATCAGAGGGGTTATGTCTCTGAATAGCAGCAGTAGTAGCACTATCGATGACAGTCATAATCGTCATTAAAATCCTAGCAATGATCAGTGTTACCATCGCAGAAGCTTACATTCATTGTGTGTGTTCTGTGTGCCAGGCACTAGGCCAGCGTGATAGATTCATTATTTGTTCACCCCACACTATGAGGTAGGTATGCTCATCATCCCTAATTTCAAATGAAGAAACTGAGGGTCATACAGGCCCCGGGATTGCCACAAGCCCCCCCCCCCCTTAGTGAAGAGCATGATTGGCAGAGGCCCCTTATTGGAGCCCCCATTTTCCTCACCCTTTTCAAAAGCTATGTTGGCTCCCAGAATCTGTACTTCCACTGCCAAGAAGTGGAAAGGTCCCCAAGCTCACCCCTGCCCCCACCCTCCACCATCCCCAACTGATGTATTTTTAAAGGGTGCCCTTTGCTGTAAAACTAGTGCAAGGAGAACCACCCTGGTGCTCCCCTGGACCGTGGAAGCTTCCACCTGGCCCACTCTGCCTTTGTGGCTGAGTCAGGGGAAAGGAAGGAGAACGTTCAAGGCAGCCTGCAGCAGGGTGGTCTCGCCCAGGGTCTATTACCAGGCTGGAGTGACAGAGGGTGGCGCGCCAGCCGCTCATCCCGTGTCTAATGGAACAGAAACGAGCACCTTACTGCCCTTGTTTTCCAGTGGCTCGTCCGGGGCTCTGCGAGGTTTATTAATCTTAGCGTATAATGGAAAATGTGTTGCCATGTTAAACTTAGAGCCACTGTTCACTGCTCAGCGAATTGAAGGCAGCAGGAGCCTTTCTCTTATTTACAAGCAGTGCATGGGAGACACAGGGCAGCAGAACGTCGTCGTAAAAATCCGTGCGGAATTGGAAAGTGCGCATTAGTGCATGTGACCAGATGGTTCTAAAATATGCCACTTTAACCAAAAATCATCCTCTGAAAAACTCTTCTGAAGAACATTGACTGTGCATAATAACTGCCTTGAGTAGGGCCATCATTTTAGAAAATGTATGAGGTATGGGATGAGGAGGAGGGAGGAAAATGGTTCCTACTTATCATTACATTGTCCCTCCAAATGCCTCTGGAAAAAAAAAAAAAATCCACCCAATGCAAGGAACCGTGGCAATACTTAGACCATTTAGAATCAGTGTGAGTTATTACCCAGAAACTGCTAACCACTGCTTTCTAAGTTATATATTTTAAAAAAAAATAAGAAAAAGCTTTCAACTTCTTAAACTCCAGAAACAGTGAGCTGTTAGTTACATGTCACAATTGTCATACTAGTGTCTGCAAGTCTATTAGGTTTGTTTTCTGCTGGTGTCTTACGAGTCTTAAGGGCCATCAGTCGAAGCGTCTAATAATCTTAACGCTGTCATATTCACACTTCAGGTCTTATTATCCTCCCCTTAGCTATGTAAACAGATGAACAACCTGCTTTCCATTTACCCAGAGAGTGCTTGTTGCAGACCCCAGGCACAGAGATCAGAGGTGTCTGGTGTCCACGTCCCAGGCTTGTTCATTACGGCGAGGGGAACATGTCCTAGATAAGCCATCACAGTGAGGCAGGAGGGGTTACCAAATAGGCCACTTTATCTGTCCGAGCAGCCCTCAGGTTTGCAAACTATTGTTTAAAATTACAAGAGGCCTTTTGACTTTTCTTTTAAAAAAGGAACCATGTGAGCAGAAATGTGACTTTTTTTTTTTTTTTTATAGCAAAGATGTACTGTTGTTTCCCACTAAGAGTCAGAAATAGAAAAGTGCTTCATTGTCTCTCTAGATTGTGATTAAAACAAGTGGGTACATTTTCATTGCATCAAAGCAATATTTTCCTCTATAAAACCTCCTATGTCAGGTCACTGTTCAAACTCCACATTCACATTTGAGTTTGTTTAAAAGTATTACCGTTTTGTTGACATCCACCTGTATGCTTTTCAATGGGTCATATCTTCTCATTTGCAATAAACCTTTGAAGGAACAGTTGAAAAAAAGAAAAAAATGTTAAATGTTAATGATTCCTTTCCTAACTTCAATTTTGTCAGCTCCGTTTTGTATATATATGATTATGAAGCAATTTGCATGAAATTTACACCTTTTCAAATTTTGAAAATTGCCTTGTTGAAAAAGAATCGCTGCACTTCTCAATACCACACTGATTAATCACAGTTATAGAGTAGACATAACATTTTTATTAAACTCTCAGTGAGCAGGAAAATTAGCACTTCCTGCAATAACGATACTAATTTCATTAGTGAACGTTTTCATTTATAAAGTGCCTCTTCCTTATCTTGAACCTTTTCTCCTTTTCTGATTGACCAAAGAGAGGGCATATCTTTGGGAGCTGGTAATAAACCATATTCGTAATACGATGTGACCCCATCTACAAGCTCCTGCTTCTAGACCATCATCTTCCTTAATCAAATACCCATCGCTACCTCTTGTCACGTGGTGGTGCTCTTTGAGCTTCCTCTGTGATTTTCAAGTATGATAAGAGATGGTTTCCATCCTGAGAGTTTGCAGTGAGGTGGTTATTGGTGAGATTAAAACTCTAAAATGATCAAATGGATGAAAGATAAAGATAATACAGCTTTTTGTTGATTTATTTCCATGTAACTTCCATATTGGATGTTTACAACAGAGGCAAGACCTATGGTCCTGTTTGCCTTCCTATAAATCGAACTGTGCAGGCAAGCTCAGGAGGAAGCTCGGGAGGTGGAGCATAAGACAACTGGATTAGGGATCTGGGGTCCACGTGTTTTATTTACATGTAAACTCACATATACATCTCCAGGTCTGCCACCAATTCCTTTCTGAAACACAGTGGTAGATGGGCTCGTGCAACAATAACTTATTTACTACCTTCCTACTAGATGTCTGTTCAATGTGCTAAGGACTCAAAGGTGAACCTCCCAGCAAACCAGGTACCTCTCCTCACAGAGTTCACATTCCAGTGGGGGAGCCAAGCAAGAAACAAGTAAATGACTAGATAAAATATATGCGACAGTGACACAAGTTCAGAAGCAAGCACACATGGCTCTGTGTGAGAAGAAAGGTCAGGGATAGAGGAGGGGTCTCGAAAGGATGGCCCGGTGACACTGAAGTTGAGGCTTCATAGGTGAGAAGGAGCCAGCAATGTGAAGAGCCAGAGGAAAAGTGTTCCAGGCAGACGGGACCGGAAGTGAAGAGGTGCCCTGTCAAGGCAAACATACATTGTTGGAGAGATAGCATTGACCAGAGGGCTTGTTCATGTGCCCTGTGATTTTTAAATTTAGAATTGAGGTCTATGCTTGACATGAAATATTGATCCTTTCTTTGTGACTAAGTGGGTTGGGAAAGCTGTATATATTCAAAGTAGAAAAGAAATGTGCATTTCTGAACACCCAGTGAGGGAGAAAGGGGCAGCCACACCTTCTAAGAGTTAGGAACACAGGCAATCTTTTCTTTGTGTGTTGGTTTCTTTAATGCGTCAATTATGTAGCTTTTTATGTACCAGTTATGGTTTAGGAAGGTAAATGACTTGTACAAGGTCATACTGCCAATAGAGTTGGGAGCTGGGATACTGAACATTCCCCAAAGGACGTCACATTAAATAGGGAAAATAAATGGTAGTATATTCATATCATAGAATACTAGAGAACAGTGAAAATGAATGAATTACCATAACCTGCATCAACATAGAAGAACCTTGAAAATACAATGTGGAATTTTAAAAGCAATTACACCGAGACTATACACAGTATGATTCAATTTATATGAAGTTCAAAATATAGGCAGAAAACTAAACAAATCATTTGAAGATACAAGGTTATATGCTAGAACTGTAAAGAAAAGCAAGTGAATGAAAACACAAAATAAGAAAAAAGAGCCATGAATCTGACACCTAATTCAGCATTACGCAATGTGCATATATAACAAAATAGTTCATATAAGTAATTTATGTGTATTTTCAATAATGGCAAATAGAATCCCTATTAACCTATCACTCAACTTAAGAAATTAAACTTCCCAATACTTCCCCTATGTGTCTCTCCCGAAGACATCACTCTCCTTTCTTTTCCGCTAGGCCCAGCCCCACCCTATACCTGGGGAAGCACTAGCTCTCACTTTGTGTTTTTGAACAGAGGCCATGGAAAAGATTGTAGTTTAGGTAGATGCATCTGAAACATGGGATATATTGGAGTATGGAGAAATTAGAGTTACAGGGGGTGCTATCACTCTCCTATTTTTTTCAGTCAGGCAAGATCTCATCTCTAAACTAGTCCCACCCCTGGGGGTGAGGGGAGGTAGTACTCAAAACTCTTTATTTGTTTGTTTTCTTTTCGAATGAGAGTTGTTAGATCCTTGAAGATTAGGGTCTCTCAAATACTGATCATAATCAGTGTTTGGGACATATTTGTTCAGAGAACAGTAGACCTGTAGGCTTATCTGATGTCCTGAGGGCATGGTGTCAGTCTCTATACTTGACAGACACTGCTGCATGTTCAGAAAACAAGAGGATTTCTGCAGGAAGACCCAGATGGTCTCATTTTACCCCATCCTAATGTCCTGTGGCATCAACTTTGCTTCAGACCCAGGCATTTGCTTTTCTCCATTGTTTCTCTTACGTTGTGCATTTGACAAATATTTAGTCAGCATCTACCATGCGCTTGGCAGTGTTATAGATCTCAATGCCGTTTGAAAAGCATAACCTGAATAGTGGACAGCACACAGATAAAGCTGTCTGGTCTTGATTATTTTTAATGGTATAAACACCAGTTTCATTAAATCAAAGCACAAAAGCTCCATTTACTTTTAACCCCAGATGGTGATGCCTCTGTCTACTCCCAGATGGAAAATGCCTAGATAAATACTGCAAGGGACCTTTTTAAGCATGTAAAGAAAAAAAAAAATCAATTTTCATAAGGTTACATCTTTTTACCTCTTTATATAAAACATGCTATATTAAAAGAGAGATTAAATTTTACTCGGTAGAGTAAAATGCAAACACAAAATTATTTTTTCATTTTTCAGAGCATGCACTGGATTATCATTTATTTATGAGGCTTTTTTAATCTAGAATATATGGAAATCTTTTCTTGAAGCACAATATAATATTGAATTGGGAATGTTGTATGACAGTTTCCCTCTTACAGTTGCAAAGAATGATTCTCCTGTATGAATTTTTAAAAGAAACTTCAATATACTCTGCATTTGAAAGGGAAGAAGTAATCGCCATAATCTTGAGGAACCTTTTAAATGGCCTCCATTGCAGTCCTCTGTTTCACCAACTTTTCTGCAACAAATAATGCTTCCATGACTTTCCAGAACTCACACAATGTCCTGTTTTCTTTCTTTTGTCCAAAATGTGCACCCAAAAATTGAAGTTTTCATCCCAAAAGACATTCCTATCAGTTCAGGAGAGAGCTCTAACCAGATTTCTGTTTATTCCTTTTGCACATTTTTTTCTTGTTTTGAGGCATTGGGCTTGAAAGGGGACTAGTATCCTTCATTCTCCATGAGGCAGGCGTCTTTCCGTTTCAGTCCCTTTAAATGCATGTGGTGAAGCTGCACGTCTATGAGGTTAGGGACCACATACAAATGCTGGCGTGGGCATCTTCATCCTTTCAACAGAATCCTTCTAAGGTTTGCTCGTCTGTACCACCCTACACATGCCACTAGCTGCTCACTTTTCTCTATGACTTGACCTTTGTTTTTTTCCATCCCATTGCTGCTCTGCTATTGCTGCATAGCAATCCACCCGCAAATGGACTGATTCATCCACAGGTTGCCTATGCAGGCCTTGCGTCACCAGTCACATTTTGTAGCTCAGGGCAATGTGACGAGTTAGGGCACATTCTTCCCATGGTGGACATTGGTGGCTCCTAATGCCTCATGAGGGCTAGATTCATATTTAGCACACCCCACCACGTTCATTCACATTTCATTGGCCAAAGCCAGTTATCTGGTCAAGCCCAACTCTAGTTGGGGAAGTTTACACTTTCCACGGAGGTGGGAAGATAGAAAGGGAATTTTCGCTGAATGGACTTTCTGTCTAGTCTTTTGGATTTATTAGAGATAAATCTGTCTGGTTTTTATATAATTATATTTTAAATGTAAAATGTATATATATTTTAAAATGTGAATGTTTCCATAGCTTGTTCAAATTGTAAAACCTTATTCAGATTTTAGTCTTCTTCAGTGTATAGCCTCCAGTATTTGCCCCCTATATTTCAGCACTGCCACCATGAGTAAGGGTGCCCTGACCCCTCTCTCATTGTTTAGCTGGCTCATCTTTCACCCAACCCCGGGTTACCGAGAATGAAGTTCACACAACACTGGGTGTGATTACCCACTTTGGAGTCAGACCAGCTACAGTTCAACTACAAACTCTTCCACTTCCCAGCTTTGTGACCTCGGACAATTTACTTAACTTTTCTGGGCTTTAGTTACTAAATCATTGGAATGGGAATAGTTGTACCCACATTTATTTTTTACATCTCCATGAAGACAGTTTGAATAATAACCCAGTTCATAGGCTGGAATGCCATTTGTTGGCACTCTCTTTGACTACTTCCTCCTAGCGGTCTCGGAGAAGCTGCCCCTTTGGGAAGAATCCATTGCTAGGGAATGTCAATAGCATGACTTACAATTTAGTACACACACAGGTGACCTTGTTTGGGCTTGTGCCATTGGTAATTCAGTTTCAGGATCTGACTCAGAATGTATTGAAATGCGTTTTGTTTGTTTTTTCCTATTTATCAATTGTACCCTCATGGCCACAGTTCTTTCAAACAACCAAGACTTGTTAATTAATATTTTCACAAGAACATTTGTCACGTGGGTCCAGATTTCAAAGGAAAAAAAATAGAGCCTTTGTTCTTGTAGACTCTTCATAACGTTAGTTGGGCATACATCATTTGGACCACCAGTTTCAGAAAATACTTAGATACTGTCTGACCTTAGCACAAGACAGTTAAGCTGTGGCTGATGCTTTTTTGCCATTTCAACATTTAAAAACAGTCTTATACCTTTTGGTTGGTCTCTGGCCATTTAGTAATATGGTATATATAGACACCGAATACAACTATATAGGTAAGATGGATGGATGGGTGGGTGGATGGACGGACGGAGAGATGGACGGATGGGTGGGTAGATGGATGGATGGATGGATGGATAGGCAGGTAGATAGATAGGTAGATAGATATGTAGTTGCTACAAACTGTGTGAAAGAAATTCATTTCCAGTTATGGGTCATTTGGAAAAAGATCAATATGATACATCAACATTATAAGTAAATGAAAATGAATGCAACCTCGTGGTTTTCTGAAAGCCTGGTTTTCTGTGCGGCTTTCAGAATTGTATCCCTGACACCTGGCATATGTATTATCTGCTGCAGAATGCTTGTTTGGAACCGCTTTAATGGTGAGGGTACATCCTCATAAATGAATATCATTTGTAATGCTATTATAGCTTTGTTGATTGTTAATATTATGACATCTTGCTTTTCAGAAACCTGCAACACAAAAGAAGTAATAACAATAATAAGGTTACATGACACTTCTTCTGCATTGTTTTTCTTTGTCTTTTTCATAGTTTGGGTTTTCTGTTTTCTTTCTTTTTTCATGTGTCAGCCACTCCATCATGTTTGCTCTCCCATTCTCAGTCCCGTTTTTCTTTCTGTTTCTCTTTTTCAGAGCTGTTAAAAACCCATATAATGACTCAGCAATAATTATGAGGATCCTGCTTTATGGATGTTACTTTATTAAGCGCTAGGGATAAAAGGTTTTGCTTTGTTCTGAAGGAACTTACAGCTTAGTCAAGGAGATAGATTCTTAAATAAATTGCAACAGAGTGTGACACAAGTATGTCTAAGTTATGGAAGACGTAGAATAAGAACTGAGAGAGGGAGGCAGGGCAGGCTCCAAAGATGAGTTGATATCTCAGTTAAGTTGAAGTTCAGTGGGCAAGCACAGTGAGGAACCCCTTGTCCCCCCCTCCTCACCCCAGACCAAAGGATCAAAGGAAGGGGAAAGGGTGGGTCTTCAGAGTCCTGCAGGTATACACTCTTCATCGAATATAAACCAGGGGGTAGGAAGCCGCAGAAATGGAGGCTGGTATGGGTTCTGGGCCCCAGGAGAGGTGCAGTGATGCACAGTGATGGGATGTGGCCGTGCTTTCTGATTTAGAAGAAGAGGCCATCCAAGCCAGGCAATCCCTGAGCTTTGACGGGTGGAATTTAAGAGTTGATGGGGTCTGGGAGATCCTCTCTCCACCATGTCATAGATGGAGAACCATCCTATCTCATAGTCTGAGAAGCATCCTATCTCTTCAGAAAACAAATACCTTGTAAGGTAGCTGTGAGAAATGAACTAAGGCAGTGATATCTTTAAACTCTTCACAGTGATATCTGGACCATAACAGTGCTTGAAAAATGTAGGTTTCCCTTTTACATAAATTAGCCTGCCTTGAAAGACTCCCTGAGAGCCAAGGAAAGCATCACCATTTCATTCCAAACCATAGACTTCAGTTCCACATGTTAAACCTCCAGAACTTGTGAAGGAGTCTTTTAAAGAATGCAGTGTTTCAGGCTCAGTAGCCCCCAGGAGCTCTGCACTTGCTCTTCTGTGTGTGGGGATGCTTGCTTTCTCCATCAGACTGCAAGCTCTTTGAAAGCAAGGGTCACAATTGCTGTTTTCTTTGTCAACAGAGAATTTCAATCAATGCTGAGCACCAATTACAGATTGATTGCCTCTGTGGTCCCAAATAAATAACACCTCCTTGGAACTAGGTTGGCCCAGCAGAAACGAGGGGTCTTTGACACATATCCAAACGGGTTGACCCATGGTTCTATTACAGACAGACTGCTCAATGGAAGGACTGAAACAATAGCACAGACATTGTTTTGTTTAGCACGAGTACATTTTTCTACAGCATTAGCTTTATAACCCAAAGGCTTTGTATCAGTTATTAGGTGGGTGCAAAAGTAATTGCAGTGTTTACAATTATGTTTAACCTTCTAAGCCGCAAGTACTTTTGCACCCACCTAATACCTTACAGAAGCAACTTGTGACACTCTCTGGCTTGCAGAGTACATGAAGAGTTTGAAGTTGACATTCAGCTCCGTGGTGGCAGTGGGGAGAAAATGCTGGAGGAAGAGCAATGTTCTGTCAAGAGTTTTTCTAGTTATTATTCATTTAATCATGCCATTTATTAAGGCCTTCACTAAAATGAATTCTTCTCTGGACACTTGCTATGCTGCACCCCAAACACGCCTTGTAGTTTCCTTGGGTAATATCTGCCCACCCACAGGCTAATTCCTGGTCATGAGTCTAGTTTAGTGGATAGCTAAAGGATATCTGTGAACTTATCATATGAGTGTCATCGTATGGAAATCCGCTATTGCCTGTATTAGAGTTGGTTTGATGTTTTTAAAACACGATTTTTATTTCAAAGCTTTCTTGGTCATTCTCTGTTTTTAAGCTGCTGTTATATCCCCTTCATGTGCAGGAAAGGGCGTGGGATCACAAGTACTTTAAAAAATATTTACGATTTGGATCTTATAAAGAAAAAACTTATATGGTCATTTGAACTAATTGCTAAAATGACAGTACGTTAATTAGATAATTAAAGGTCTTGAGCATGTGGCCCATTGTATTCATTGGGCTAGAAGCCAGCGTTTTCTGTAGCTGAGAAAATGGGTTAGTGTAATTCAAAATTCAATTGCTGTGCCCTTTTTCATGTGAATATATAATATTCTGGATGGGAAAACTAACAGGAACTGGTTTTATTTTAATTGCGTTTTAAAGCACTTCCAGGCCATTTCATTGCCCTTGTAGTTTAACCCTTCGAGGCCGTGGCCACCTGCCTGCTAGTCTCCTCATCTCACACATTCGTCATAAAGTCCTCTCTGGATTTATTGTGAACCCGTAAGAATACGTTCTTTACCAATAAATTTCTCGACACACGAAACCAAAGTCTCCTGGCCCTCTTTCCCCCTCCTCACTGAGAATAAATGCTGCCCAAGGTTTGAAGTAGTTTATAACAGTACATTTTCTAGGTGCCTTAACTTATCAAGGTTATTTGTCAGGAAAATTATCTCTTGTAACACCAGGTTCCCTACCTTTAGATGACAGGACTTAATACAAAAGTTTTCCCCATACCAACTAGTAGAGTAAGTTGATTTCATATCCTTTTATTTTATAAAGTTTTGCTTATCAGGTTTGTCACCCTCTATTTGAAATTAAAATGTGTGGTCTTCAGATGACCTTAAAGTAACTGACCCCCAAATCTAATCACTCCCAGCGTCTGTGAAAATCGACAAATATGTCAGGTATAACTCGGGGCATCAAAACATTGTTTTAAATATTTCATTTGTAGGCGAGACAAGGATCATTTCAGGTTAGTCCTCTGAGAAGGAATTCTGGGTGCCTGAACACCTTTGATTTCTCTGCTCTGTAATCAGCACTCATTATCAATGGATTTGTATGAGCAGAAAATGTACAGTTATATGTTCTGCACGAGTGAATTATTGATTGCATTTACTGCCAAAACAATGTTCCTGAGTGGTCAATATAATGGCCAAAGTATGTCAGGTGAAGGTAAAAATAAAGTAAGATCTATACTTTTGATAGCAGTTGCCGTTGGGTTATGTTACAATTGTCATCGGACATTACTGTTGGATATAGATGAAAATGTTAATTACAGTAACATAGATGCAAATGTGGCATCAAAGCATATGCCTTATAAATAGGAAGTGTCATTACTTACATTGGAGATTTATTTTGTCAAAAGTCGTATTCTTCATATGAACTGATGTTGATCAGCTTGCCAACATTGTCTTTTGTTGTACAAGGACAGTTTAAAATTTTGGGTCCATTTAGTTTTATGAAAAAATGTATGCAATCCTTATATTTCTAATTCTCTATTGACCAATGACAACTTCACAAAAATGTTATTGGTGGATTGGTTGCTGATTAGTCTCACCTCAGTCTGATAACGTCATTTCTAATAGATGACGAATGACCCCTATTTAATAGTAAATTTGTCATTATGCAAAGTTACAGTTATTAGAAAGAATTTCATCAAATTGAGCTAAACTGTGGCTCCCAGCTACTTCCACCCAAGGATGCTTGTCTCTCCCCTTATGGCAAAGTGTCCTGGTTACCTATTGGTAGGTCAGTTATGAGAAGGCATTCCATTGATGTGGAATAGGAACGTCCTTTATGCTGGAGCTCTCGTAGTTCTGAGCACATGGAGATGATGAAAAGGAGGACCTTGACCCTGAGATGTCACAGCCTTAAGCAGAAATTCAGTGCATGTCATCCTGGACACACTCTTCCCCGACTCAATTCCAACTTCAGATGAGACAAACAAGGGGTTCATATAGTGCTGCTGAATTTTTCCCTTCACTTCACTGAGCACAAGTCTTGAAGACAATGGGAATCTTTTGTTCTTTGAGGTCTTTGTCCTTGCAAGTACCTCCGAGCATCTTATAATGTGACGTGTTTAAAGATGTGTGCTCTGTAATAACCTGGTCTACAAACCCAGGCAGGTGTTTTACCTGGTGGTTCATCCAAGGGAACGGGGCTGAGCCACGCTGGAGCCACAACTGCCTCTCTCAGTCCTATGGAGTGAGCCAGCTCCAAAAGACTACGGAGTGTATCAAGAGTAATTCTGACACTATTCAGATTTGTCTCGTGCACTAACTCTAGAACCGAGTCTAACCCCTGTCAGATGAGATGCCACTCTAACACCTTCAAAGGAATTTAGAATCACAATGGATCCATTAAGAGGAGTTCTGTGTTTGTCTTTTCTGCAGCAGAATCCCAGGTCACAGAGTGGAATGTGGATTGTAGGTTTCCTGGAAGATATACTGGGCAGCGATGCCCTGAAAGGAAGCCTGGGCCTATCGGTGGCCCATGGTCTGCTTCCCAAGCTGCAATTGACTCCATGATAACATAATGATAACACAAGTGCCTTTGGTGTCAGAGCATCAGGCAGGGAGTGGTCTGGCCCAGGAGCAGATGCCTTGATTGGTGTTGGTAATCCAGAGGTTTTTGAGTTAAGTGCTTTTGACGTGCAGCATCAAGAGTCAAGGGCAAAGCTGCCTTGTAAATGCTCCTTCTGAAGAGTCCATTGCGGATGTAATTGAGCCTCTCAGGTGAAGAGTTTTATTAGAGCAAAGCTGGTTAGTGTTGCATACCTATTGGGGGGAATATTTTAGGTGTTGTCAATAAATGCTATGCGACTTTGCCGAAGGTCCCCAGCTTTCTTGTTCTCCGATAGTTCAAGAAGAAAAATGTCCTCGCAGAAAAGTCTAAGCTTCGCCATTCACTGTGGCCCAAAGCAAGCTGGCCCTTCCCTTCATAGTCAGAATTTATCATTATGGAGTTATTTGTATGTTTATTATATGCCCTTGACACCAGGCTGTGAGATCTGTGAGGCTCGGGGCCATGTCTGTCTCTGTCCTCCCTGCTTCCCCAACATTTATACGAGGGCCGGCATAATCCTCATTATCATCTTTATCTCCATCATCACCGTAGCTGGTATTTATTGCCGTGTACAGTGTATCAGGCACGGTAAGAAGGACTTTATGTGACATATCCCTAACCCCGGAGTCACGAGTCAAAAACAAATTGGCCGAGAGGAAAGAATGTGGATTTTGGAGTCCAGACACTTCAACCCATGATCCCAGTATGCTAATTCCCAGCCTAGGGACTTCGCATCGGGACACTGAATCCCTCTGTGCTTACATTTCCTCATCAGTAAAACTGGAATAATAATTCCAGTCTGCTGAGTTTGCAGTGAGGACTGAACACGAGGCTTGCTCTGAGCCCAGCACTCAATGGGGGCCCAAGACAAGTGAGCAGAGGTGCTATTTTTATATATGTTATAAAGTCTGAGAGTGAGGTGTACTGTTGAAAGAAGCCAGCCACGGTAGAGTCCGCACTATGATCCCATTTATGTAAAGGTCAAAAGCAGCCAAGACTTCTCCATGTGAGAGAAGTCAGAAAAGACGGTACCTCTCTGAAGGGCAGTGATCTTGAAGGGGCAAGAGGGCACCTGCTGGCGTGCCAGGTAGGGCTCTGTCTATTGATCTGGTGATATGATTCCATGGATGTGGACACATGGAAGGGGTCAGCAAGCTGTACACGTAATCTCTGTGCCCTTTAGTGCTTGTAAGCAATACCTCAAAAGAAAGTATTCGAGAGAATGTTTCATTCTCTGAGAGAGTTTTCCTCCTGCCTCAGTCAAAGCACAAAGTAGGTCTCGCTAACACCTGAGGTGCCTGAAGGCCGGATGGTGTCGATGGAGGAAGGCTGAGATGACCGTTTGGCCTACTCCCGGATTCTGCTGAGACCTGTTCAAAGGCAGTTGTGGATCCATTACTCAAAACCTGAACTGAAAAAGAAATTCTTTAGCCATGTCCATGTGAACTAAATATAGTATCCAATTTATAACGTTGTGGTTCTGACCACCCCCGGGCTATTTCTGACCGCAGGGACAGCTTAAATGGTGTGGCCCATAAAAAGTCATCTGCAAGCTCAGGCCAAATGTTGATCTATTTAGGGCCAAGTGGAGACCAGCCCTTGGCAGCTGTGCTCTCTGAGATAGGACTCCAAACTGAATGGAGACCATTGCCACAATTGCTGGCCAGGAAACTGGGGTTTCCTTAGCATTCTATCTCTTTGGGGACCAGCCTCATAGCAAAGGGGGTTAGTCATACTGCCCTTGACCAGATCCCCAAAGCTACGTCCACTGATGGGCCCCTGGCTGGTCTTTTGCTGTCCAGAGGTGCTTGGTATTATGTCAGACAAGCTCTGGGCTCCTCAAGGCCCGGTTTTCTGCATTCTTCCCTTCCCTTCTTTGCCATGGTGGTCCTGCCCTGCCTCCTTGACTTAACTAGCTAGCACCCTTCAGAGTCACCTCATCCCACAATCTCTTTTTTGGCCTATTTCAGGCTTGGCTTCCCCAGGGGCCCTTCCCCACGACTCCTCACTTCCCCGAGTAGATTTCCAGTTATGGTGCAACCTGGTCAGATTCCAAATTGGTGCCGCATTATGGCTCACCTTCTGGACTCTCTTCTTGTCCTGTGCTTCCATCTGCATGGCTGTTCTTCCTTCCTCTCAAGAGGTTTGGTTCCAGGCCCACCTATGAAATAGTTGTTCCAAGTAACCTGAGGCAACGTAAGGCTCTCTAAGCCTCAGTCTCCCTTACTTGTAAAATGGAATGGTAAGATTAGATTTCTTGCTTCTGTTTTAGTTCTGTTCTTCTAGGTGAATACTATTGTGAAATAAAAAGAAATACAGACTATATATATTGGTCTCTGCCCCTGGCTCCTGCTAAACTTTGGTCCTTGATCCAGATTCTTGACACACAGCTCCTAAAACCCTTGTGCTTTCCTGGGTGATAGGAATGTCTTTTGTTCTAATGAGGTAACTGGTGGCGGGCCCCTGGGTGGGGCTGGTTACCAGAATGACCATGTCTGATTAGAAGCTTGGAACTTTTGGCCCCATGAAGTTGATCACGTCAGAATTTTAATATTAGGAATAACTACCATTTATTGAGAGCCTGTTGCATGTTTAGGATTTTGGTAAATCTTTCATACAGATAATCTAATTTCATCTTTACCATAACCCTGCGATGGAGATGCCACCATCCTGTCTTAGGCACAGGGGAATGTCGGTTTTGAAAGGTTAAGTGATCTGCGCAGGTCATCTATCTGTCACTGGTGGGGCCTTACTTTCAGACTCAAGTTTGCTAGATGTAAAATGTATACCATTCCTACTGTATACAACATCACATCCCTTCATACCCTCAATGGGAAACCCTTCCCCCCTTTTTTAAACCTAAAACATATTATTCCAAGATTGCATAGCATCTGAGGTTGTAAAACCCCTCCTAAATCATGCAGTAATCCAGCGCTTTGATAATGGCACAGTATAGTGTGCATTCCTTTTAAAACTTGTAAAACATTTCAGAGAAGCCAACAAAATGGTGTATAACCCTGATAAGAATTAAAAAAAAAAAATCCAGCGACTCTCTATCCGAGTTTTATCATCATCCCATTCATAATTGATTCCAAACTTGCATGAATCTTTCAAGATAAGTGTCTTATTGATTATCCTGAAAACAAGCGATCACTCGGCATCCTGAGACCAGCTCACTGCCCTCCCCTGATTACCGTAAACAGAGATGTTGGTCAGAAGCAATGTCATTTTCTGTGGTGTGGGACCCATCGGGCATTCTGTGGCACTGGCGTGGGGGGTGGGAGTGGGGGTACAGGGAGTGAAGCAGCCCAGACAGAGCGGTGTTAGCTCACGGTCCTTGCCTTGTTTGAAGAGCTGGAAACAAACATTCCCTGGTGAACGAAAGCGGTCTTGGACTGTGTTATAGCTTTGTGCCAGGCCTCTTCCTGGTCAATGTGCAGTGTCCCGGTGAGTTCCAACTCATCTCTGTCAGGAAACATCAAGTCTCTAAAGTAACACCCTTTCCTTGCCTGTTTACTTGTGGTTATGTAAATCAAGCGAGCCTCCCTCTTGGAAAAGATTAGTGTTTGCAAAGGGACTTAACCTCTTCTTTCATACTTGTGGCAATTAGATGAAACTCTCCTGTGACCCTGCATTTACCGGCTGCATTGTGTGTCTGCTGCCCTTGTGACTCTGGTGGTACTTCTCTGTGACGCTGACCCCTGTGCTGGTGCTGGCCTGCCTTGCGTGGGTGCAGGGAGGCAGGCTCAGCATTGGCGAGACAAGTGGCTACATTTTCCCTGGGTGGCTCTATTGCTCCAGCTGAAGCCCTTAAATACTCTCCAGGTGACGATAGCACCAAGCTCGAACAGGTTGTGACATTTGGCAAACAGGACACCTGACTCATGGTTTCTGGGTACAGATAATGAAGATTCAGACCATTGCATTAAATTAGCAGCCTGGTTTCCTGAGGCTGCCACTGGTGAAATGCTTAGTTGCTATCCTGGGGGACAGGATGGGGCTACTGTGTACCCAATGAGCCTGGCTCACAGGAAGCTCTTGCTCAGCAGCAAAACACACCCTTACTTGGACTCTGAAACTTCTCTTTGAAGTGGCCTCATAACTTGCTCGGAGGAGGTCATGAATAGGAGTGAAAGTGGCATTTCTAGAAACATGGGACTTACAATAACCACTTACAGGACCAGTTCATCCAGTTTTTCTAGATGAGGGCATGGAGGTTCGAGAAGATGAGGTCATTCTGTCCTTGTCTAATGTTCATTCCTGCTGAGGTGTCCTGGGTACCTCTTAATGCCTTTAATGTCTTATGGCTTTAACATCAGTGGATTGAGCCACGTACCTGACACTGGGCCACATGCTGGAGATAAAGAGATACATCTGGAATGGTCCCTGGGGAGAAGCACCGCTTTCCTTGTGGTGGTGGTGACAGTGGGAGCGGAGGAGGGAACTTTGGCGTTCTCAGGAAGAAATGACCACTCCCTCCTTTGTCTCCTGTCCACACTGTGCAGTAGCCACGCTGCAATGCTTCCTCCTGGCCACTCTACTGAGATATTTATTCAACTGACCAAATCACTAGTATTAGGGTTCTCCAGGGAAACAGAGCCCACAGGAGATAGGTAGGTAGGTAGGTAGGTAGGTAGGTAGGTAGGTAGGTAGGCAGGCAGGCAGGCAGGCAGGTAGGAGAGGAAACATGGAACTGGCCAATGTGGATATGGGGCTGAGAAGTCCCAGTCTGTCCTCTGCAAGCTGGAGAACCAGGAAAGCTGTGGGATGAGTCAGTCTGAGCCAAAAGGCCTGAGAACCAGGGTGGAGGCAATGGTGTGAGTCTGAAGCTGAGGTCCTGAGCACTAGAACCTCCAGTGTCTGATGACGGGAAAAGATGGATGTCCCAGCTCAGGCAGAGAGAGCACATCTCCCCCCACCCCCAATTTCTTTGCATTTTTGTTCCATTTATGCCCCCAAACGTTGGACTCTTTCATGATCTGGCCCCACTTCCCCGAGATTCTACCAGCTTCTTCCTCAGTGGGAGTCTCTCACCTTTTCAAGACGACTACAGAAAATCCAGACATCATAACCCGAGAGCGTAATGCTGGAGGACAAAGGTATCTCCTCTTCTTGTGTATTTCTCTCAGGAGCAAGAGGACCTTTCCCCAAAGCCCTTCCACAGACTTACCCTGACATTTCATTGGTGGGAATTATTTGAAATGCCTCTACCTAAACAGATTCTAGTGAAGCATCTGGACTTGCCATGATTAGGAACTTGGGTCACTGAAGATTCACAGCCCAGTTTTAGTCATATAGTGGACGGGGGAAGGCTGAATAAAATTGTGCTGGGACGTCCAGGGAGAAATGGAGAACGGATATTGGATAGATGACCGCTTCTCTGCTACATGACCTCACAGTGTTATGAGAGTCCGTCAAAATAAAGTCTGCAAGACACTTAACACAGTACCTGGCACATAGTCACAAGTCACCAAAATTGAGCTGGAATGATGATAACGATTGACAGCTATAATGGGAAGTGGATTTGCAAACATTTCTTGGCCCCTTTTGCAAAGAAGTTGTTACTGTCACTTCATGAAGGCCTGTCTGTAGCAAATAGACCTTTCCTCACCCCCTCCAATTTCTGTGTTCTCCTTTTTCTGACATTTATCTCTATCGCCTAGAGTTCCAGTGTTTTAGTTCTTAATCAAGAGACAGCGATGTGGTAGAAAGATACCAAATTTCACAGCAGACAATTGGGTTTTGAATTCAGGGCACCACCATTTATCATCTCTGTAATCGTAGATGAGTTTCTCCTGTCCTCTGAGCCTCAGTTTACCACGCTATAAAATGGGAATAACCACACCAGTCTTTTCTGCTATGGGGAAAACACACTGCAATTACCAATGTAAACACTTAATTCAGTAACTGCTTCCTGAAGATGGAGGCCACGCTATTTCATTTGATGGGGCAGACTGGGGTCATTTACCTAGCCCCATGCTAGTTGCTGACACAACAGAAAGAGGGTAAAGTGGCAAAAAGGCAGTCGGCACAATCTCTATGAACTACTACCACTGCCTCTAGGTTTCTAGAAAACAACCACTGACCACTCATTGTACAAATGTACTCAAGTGACTATAACCACTAGTGTTTGTAACAATGCTCCTATTGACTTCTTATTTCAATAGATATCCAGATTTATTATCCCTCAAGGTAAGCATTGATTTTACCTTTGTCTCAGTCAATATTTACCTCTGAGGTCAATACATGTGGATATGCACCTCCGCTGCAGTCAATATCCATTTCATATTACAATATATGATGTGCATATATGAAAATAAAGAACATCGCAGTATAAGAAAAGTCTGGTAGTCAAGGAAGCTTCTTACAAAATAGATGTGTTATTTTCATTCCATTTTGTTTTGTTTTTACTGCATCACTGTTTAGAGGTCAGATTCTGTTTTACCAAATAGGAAATATGTACATTCTAGCCGATGGCCGGTATTCGGGGACGGGTAGCATGGTGTCAAATAAACATCCGGGAAGTCACTTAACGATATTGAACTAAATACAGTTACTTGAGAGTTCCTGAGCTACATGATAGCCATAAGAATATAGACATAAACGCAAATTACAAGTGTGATGAGAATGGAAGCATTTATATGGTTAGGACAGGAGTTGTTTCTCAAACCCCTGGATTCTCAGAGAATTCACGGCTGAAGCAGGAGGAGGAAGGGAAAGAGGAAGATGAAAAGGTTAAGTTGCTGTTACTGTCGGCTAGAGTTGGAAACCAGGCCGAGAGAAGCATGGCAGGCCTGGACTGGAGCCCCGGTGTGTAAATTGGGAATTGCATTTGTCTGCTGCTACGAAGGGCCTAACCATGGTGGTAAATTCTTTCACATAAGAGAAGAGCAGAAATGAGCAGTCTAGAGCTGGTGTGGCTACTCCACAAAGTCATCCGCCACCCAGCTTCCTTCTCTCTGCTTTGCCACACCGCTTCCGTCTTCAAGGTGGCCTCCTGGTCCCACCTGACCAGGTGACATGAAAGAGAAGAGGCGGGATGAAGACTAACCTCCTCCCTTTCAAGGAGCTGCTAAGAGGCCCCACCCAACACTCCTGCTTCCTTTCCAACGGCCTCAATTTAATCGCTTGGCTAAACAGATAGCTGCAAGGGGAGCTGGGAGATACAGCATTCTCTCCTGGCTTCAATGTACCTGGGTAAATGTGGAGGCCCTGGAGCCAAGGAAGAAGGGAAAATGAGTCTTTGGAGCACAGGTACTGTAGTATATCACACTTGCACTACTTACAGTGACCTGTCTTCCTTTGGGAAGCACCTGTCTGTCTCCTTGTGGGACTGTTGATCTCCAGATAACCACCATGCCCCCGCTTCCCCCAATCACAGAGAAGGGTACATGACCCAGGTCTGACCAATTACAGTTCCCGTCTCCTGGCTGCACTGCTGCATTGAGGCTGAGTAAACATAAAGCTAGAACACTTGGAGTCCTACCGGGTACTTTGTCGCTTTAGCTGGCAGGGAAGGGTTTTGCATGCCTTCATGCACAGCAGCTAACCCAGGGGCCCTATCTTCCCAGGTTGCACAAAGGAAGGCTGTCTGCTGAAAAGAGGGGGAGGCAGGGAGAGAATCAGAGAGGGGAGTTGAGACAAAGACAGAGAGCTGGCAAGAGTGACAGCCCTATGAGCCCTTGGGTCGATTGGCCCGTACATTTCTCAGCTGTAAACAAACAAAACTTATCTTTGGGTTTTGTCCCCTAGCACTGGGAGTGGGAGGCAGATGACCTAAGTTTGCCTTCGAGTCCCACCATTACCATATCTAGCCTGTGTCGTCAGGAACACATGGATAAGTCTCAGTTTCTTCTTCCACCAAATGGGAAAATATCCTTTTGAGGATGAGACTCAATAATGTTAATAAACTCCCTGGCAAGGGCATTATAAAACCACTTCTCAACTTCTCTTTCCCCTGCCTTATTAATGCCTATCCTTTAACCTGTCCTCAGCTTCATCTCCTGGAATCCTTGGGGCCTTTTAAACCCTACATATGAAGCAAGCCCATGTGCATATGTGTGGACATCAATTCATATTACCCCACGCAGCACTGCAAAGCAATCCCTGAGATTTCCCTAGACTCTTATTTTCAGCAATACTCTACAGCAGCAGACCCCCAAATCAGCTCCTACTTTTATATTTGCTGCAATAAGATCTGACCTGTCTCCGTGGGACCTGAGTCCTGACAAAGAGGGCCGGGGATGGACCCCAGTGTTGTCCTGTTGTCTTTTGGCTTGTTGATGCCAGCTGGCACACAGCGTACCCTGCCCACCCTGCCACAATCCAAAACCCATAAGGAGAGTCTCAGTGTTCAGCTTGCCGTGACTCGTCATTTTCAGGTCATATCAAACATGGCATTTGCACCCCCCTGTCCAGAAGGGGCTGATATTCCTGCTAGTTCTGTATTCTACATGTAGAGGAACACCAGACATCACGGGGAGAGTGTGGGACCTATGAAGCTGGCTCCTTTGGCCCCCTTTGCAACTCATAAGCTACCTCCAACTGGACACTTATTTAAATGTTTATTTATTTACTTGGAATTCAGAGAACTGTACAGCCTCAGTCCCTTGGGATATAAGTTAAAGCACTTTCATTTTCTTACTTTCTCATAGAACCCCTCCCCCCATTGTTTATTTAAATAGCAGCTGATGCATATTGCAAGTAAAGAATTATAGTTAAGGGGACAAGAAGGGCTGGATTCTTAGGAAAGTAGTGAATTATTTTCACAATCACCCCATCCTTACTGTCCATGGTGCCTGGAAAAGGTAGCTGGCCCAGTGCACCAGAGTTTTTGAGGGAGAAAACACTCTGTCTGAAGGCTCGGTGGGGAAGGGCACCGGGCTGGGGGCTGTGGTGCAGATCTGGATGCTGCAACAGTGGCATTTGCCAGAGAAGACATTGCAGACCTTGCAAATGCAGCCGCGGAGGATGGACAGACGCGTACTTCATTGCCAGCTGCTGCAGAAATAGATCTGGAGTCAGAGATCATACTCACAGCAAAAGGTCCGGCAGTAACACGACAAGGGAAACTGTGAGGACAGCAACTGGAAATGTGTCCTTTCCTCTTCCGGGAAGCTGCAACCAAAGCCGTTCCTCCTGGCTCACACTTGAGAGTCTTTCCATGGCTCTAATCCCCCTAACTGGCAGCTGCCGGACTCCTGCCTCCCTCCAGCGCATGATACGCAGTTTGCGTTGGGACCATGCATTGATCCAGGCCATGCCACGTCTTTGCAACAAACATGTCCACTCATGACTTCAAGAGGCTGTGTACAAGGCCACATCTCTCAACGGTGGGGTCCTCTGTCTCTACCCCTGGCCCCGTGTACCTATCAGCAGTAAACAACGTGCTTAAGCTAGAGAAGGCAGAGCCACCTGCCTTTTGGTCAGCCAGTGAGGCTGGCTCGATGTGGGAACCATCCTCAGGACAGCTTTGGAAGGGCTCTTCAGGTAGCTGCTGTCAGAACTCGGAACTCACTAAAGTAGAAAAGAACATCAGTGTTCAAAACGGGTCACATTTACTCAAAGTGAGACAAACACTAAATGGTGGGAAGATGGGTAGTGTTTCATTCTCTGTTGGAAAGTGGGTAGTTTTTCATTCGTTGCTTCTTTTTTTATAATCAAATTATCTGTAATCATATCTAGCATGCATGTGTCCTAGACACCATAGGCTTTATTATTTTAAATGTGAAAGTGAATATAAGGCAAAGGATGATATCCATGCTCCCCCTTTAGGGTTGACTATTTTGAATTCACCACCTTCATTTGTTCATTTATTTCTAGGCGTGGGGATGTGGTGAGTCATCTGCCAAGATGTTGGCTCTTCAAGAGTGTCTAGTCTGGTGGGGAGAGGTGCAATAATTAAGGTGTCATCAGTGTTACGGTGGGAGATGATGTGGGGTGCTATGGACACCCAGAGCAGTGATAGTTAGTGCAGCCTGGGGTGCTAAGGAGGATTCCAGATGAGGCCAGTGGGAACCTGAAGAATGAGCAGACCAGCCAGTTGGAGGGAATACCCAGACCTACGAAACCGTTGGCGAGCACTGATGTCCAGGTCTGCCTGGGGGGAGAGTATGGGCTGTGTCATCGGAGGCCAGCAGGGAGATTCGGTTGGCAGGTCAACAGAGCCTGGTAGAAAGTAAGAGGGTAAACCCTGCTTTATTAAGTTACTGAAGGAGCATGGTGAGTGCACACCCATAAAAAGGAAATCATAAAAGTCAACAGGGTTTCGACTGCTCTGATCTTTCTCCTGTGATCTCAACAGTGATGACGGTTGGCTTTGAGGGGTGGGGATCACACTACATGCCGTTCCCCCCCCCATCAGTCAAATCTCCAAAGCATACCCGCCACCACTTGCCCAATAAACATGCCATTTAGTGATACCCATGTGCTAGCTGTGCAGTTGCAATTTAAAGACAAATCCTATGGGCCCCCTGCACCCCATCCTCTCCCCACCTGATCGCTGACCCCCATGTCCTGCGTAGAAATTCTGAGCCTCCGGTGGGTCCAGGTACTTACAGTGTGGAAGCTACTGTCTTGGTGAAAACTACTCACAACCTGATGCTTAGTTTATTTTAATCAGCGCCTGCCTTTCTAAAGGGTAAACAGCTTAGCAAGTATTCAGCAGAGTAAATCCTCAGCCTCCATGAGCTCTTGGTGGCACGCATAGGACCTGTCTCCATTGCTTTCTTTGTCCCTCATACAGTAATCCATCAATCAGTCAATTAAACAGATACTTATTGGCACCTACTGTGTACCAGGCACTGTAGTCGGTGCTATATGCACTACTGATTTTTGTATTTAGACGCTATGGTTGCTTTTACACATTGCCATCATTTTGCTATTTTTGCCTGCATGAGGGAGGGCTTTTATTCTGTACCATTTTCTGAGCAGTGTCCCTGCTGAACCATTAAGCATTTGCTGCTCCCCCCACCCCCACCGCCACCCCTGCCCCCCATAGGCGTTGCTGTCTGCTTTCAGAAACAATGCTGCTGACCTGTTTCAAGGAAGGTTGAAAAGCCAGCACTTAGATTTTTCTGGAAACCTCCAAATTAACCTCATTAGGCTTGCTTTATTTATTTTCTTTCATCGCGCCTGCTTTTATGCTCTCCAAACCCTGAAATTGTTGTGGTGCTATAGCATGACTCAATAGTCAATACTTGTTTAATAGGAATCACAATATATGAGTTTATAATACACATTTTTCCACGAATATACTGAATGTTTGCCATGCCCCCCTCCTTTTTTTTTTTCCTTTTTAAATTCAGAAATTTCTAGTTGTGTTTATTCCTCTCGTCAGCATACTTTATCATATCAAAGCCTTTTCAGACACTGTAAAACTACTGAGTTATGTTTGGGTCATGTTTTGCGGTATGCCCTTTAATACTGTAGCTTTAGAAATGCAATTTTCAGCCTCTGCTTATTAGAATATGATAAAGTATTCCTGGTCTATGTCCAGCTCCACTAATCTCCAGACTGCGCTTCATGAATTAAGCATGAAGATTTTAGTCAATGTGCTTTCAAAGACCAATGTTTAGGGAATCATGGATTTTCTACAAGCTGAGGGAGAAATCTATAATAGGAGGAACTGATTTTCAAACATCATATTCTTAAGAAGAAATGACCAGTTCTGGCCCAGAGACAGAAAATATTTCACTATCAGAATATTCTAGAACCAGTTAAAACCACATTGTGTGGTTTGGTTTATTAAAGGGACGGTGTTTTAAAACATGTAAGACTGTCGGTCACGTGGGAGGATTCCAAATGCCTGCTTGTTTTGGAGAGCTCATGTAGATTGGGTGAAAATCAAGAGGGGAATGCAAATTGAATTTATAAGGTATTTATTAACTTCGCGTCCCCCCTCCCCCATCCTGGTGCATAGTTGGTTCATTTTTCTCTGATATAATTCAGCAAATAGTCAGAGGCCTCTTTCCAGGGTGAAAGGTCTCACTCCGGGGAGAGACTTGGAGGATCCATGGATACCTTAACCAGGCTACCTGGCAGGTAGGTAAGACCCCAAAGTGTTTCCTGGTTTTGGAGACATGAAAAAAATCGGCAGGCAAACATCTTGAAAGGAAGTCTCCTTTCAAAATGACGTTACTAGATGAGATGGGGCATGACTCCACCAAAATGTAAAAGGCGTTAATAACTAAGTGATGGGGGTGCCCCCCAAGAGGCCATTGGAGAGACTTTCACCTGCGCTAGAGTAGTGCCTGGAGGCCTAGCTTCCGTGGTGCTGAGACCATATCTGGCATCATCTGAGTCACCTTCATAAGAGCAGGTACCTTTTAATGAGCATTTGTCCTGCGCCTGACGCCTTGCTAAGCACTTGACATCAGTAGCTCCCTCAAATCCCCATTTCTCAGTAGGGAAACTGAGACACTGGGTGTTTCAGTGACTTGCATAGGGAAAGTTGGTATTGAGGCCAAGACTTGTCTGATCCCCTAACTGCCAGCAACCAAACCACTCTTGGGGGCCAGAGAAGCTGTTCCCCATCTTGAAGGAGTTGGGTAAGAATCCGGACGCTGGAGCTGGTCTGGGCTAACTCCAGCGTTTGCTGGTGGGGCTCCCGTCGTCTCCTCCACCAAGTTCTGACACCAAGACAGAAATGTAAATCTCCAACTAGGGGGCTGCTTCTTGAACATTTTCCTTTTGAGGAAGACAGGAAAATTCTCAGCGCGTCTAGGTTTATCTGTGAACCTACGGGATCTCTCAGGGGCTTCAAATTAATCAATCCACAGACATTGAACTGAATCTCTACCTTGGTCTCGAGAATCTGCAAAGTGCTTGAAATGGGAAAGGAACCAAAGGGCAGGCTGCCCTGCCCCCAGCCATAGCCCAAGGCTGCCTGCCATGGCTGGGGAATTGGCCTGTCAGTTCAATCAGGCAGCCCCTCTGGTGTTTTTCACTAAGCTGGCCTTGTGGACAGCTCTGGTCATGTGTAGACATGGCCTTAGGAGGGGCACATCCATCTCTTTTCGAGTCCTCGCCATTTAATCGTTCCTGACACAGTTTTACGAGAAATACAGCAAGACCCAACCCAGTCAATCACCATTTGCTCCCCAGTCTCAGAGCAGCACCTAAAGAACCAGGTGTGCAAGGACACGTCCTTGGACCCCTTAGGTTTAGGAAGTGGAATGTGGGCGAAGAGGGGAGGAGGCGAGGCTGGAGGGCCTTTATAGGGCGCCCCAGTCTCTGGCTCTTGCAAACAGGCTCTGGGAGTGGGTACACCTTGGAAAAGGACGGGTGGCTCTCTAAGTGGCAGTGGCTGAACTCGACGACATTTTTAGGACTCAAGGTTCTGTGAGGGTGCCGTGTAAGTAGTAATGTAAACAGGAGAAGTGAGCCAAGTAGACCCCGTAGCCAAGTAGAAGCGTCGTGGCTCCTGAGCTCTGGCTTTGTTGCTGATGGTTTTGAAGAGAAGTGGGACTCGGGATTTTTTTGCGTGCAGCATTTTCATTTTTAACTATTAGCAACCGATTCACTTAATTTTGACCTTCCATGAACCAAGCCTCCATGCCTTGGTTCCTGGAAGCCAGGTTCAGGGACTTGAATAGCCTTATTTTCCAAGTAAGGCACCTCAGGGCTCAGGGGTTGTAAGTGACAGCCTGGGTCAGGTGGTTCCCTGCACGGCAGTGAAGGACAAGCAAACCCAGGCTGGCCTCTCCTTAGACTAAAACAGAACTCGTTCTTCATCACCTACCTGGCTTCTTCGCTGCCACCTGCCTCATTTTATTCACCTGGAAGGAGGCTGTGCCTCTCTGCCTTTTTGAGTTTTTGTGAAAGGGGTGTTGCAAGCTATGGCCTGGGTGGGCAGTTGGAGGCAGACCCGGGAGATACGCCAGCTCAGATCAGAGTGTCTACCCAGGTGGAAGGTGGAAGGAAGGACAAAGGGAGTTCAGCGGAGCTGTCCTGCTCTCCTTGACTGGGAAATAGGAATTGCCCAGCAGAGAGGAGAAACACCAGGAAGGAGAATAGAATACATTATTGCCAAGCAATTATCCATCCCCCCACCTCCATTTCTAAATTGTTAAGTTCTTTTTATGTAATTACTTTCCGTTAAAGAGAAAGAAATAACTTTACCAATGGTGTGAGATATATACTTTCTAATGTAAATCAAGAAGCTATTAATACTGTAATAAGAGCATGGTAGTATATTAATTGATGGAAATTGTAGACTGGAATATTCATAATCAGCGGCAGTCTTTTCTTTGGAAGGAACAAAGGATTAAGTTAGGGAGACAGTAATGGTATTGTTAGCAGGCTATTTCAATGATTTTCTCTGCGGAAGAGTAGAGAAAGGTGAAATTCCAACTGGGAATATTAGACTATGCAGATCTCTACTCAGGGGTATTCGGCGCTGTTTAAACTGCCGAGCTGTGCTCTGCCTTATGATCCAATTGTTTTATTAGCGAAATCATTGCGCGTTTCATTTTGCTATAGTAATAGCGCAGTGTCTGTCTAACAATAAATTATAGAGTCAGGCAAACAATGGTTTTGTATTTGGGATACAATGAAATATCTTATTAAAATGCAGGCTTCCTTAGATTCCTGAAATTAGAGTCTTATTTTGAAGTGATTCCACTGGGCTTAATACACTGTTTTTGAACTAATCACCTTCATAGAATCACTCTTTTGTCAGAGCGTAGAGGACTATGGGAGTTACCTGTTTCTTTAGTATTTTCCCATTCATATTTTACTCTCTTCTGGAGAGATGTTATTGGTTCAACAATGAAAGGCATCATGCTAAGAGCATCATTCCTTTGCACACGAAAGATAAAATGAGATCTGAAGTAGTCATAGCCTTCCTGCCAAGTTTCTCCAGCAGATATGCTGTTCTGATAATATTCTGATAGTGATAAATAATAATAGATCATAGGTGTTTAATGATCACGGTGTCCTGGGCACTACGGAAAGCGGTTCACATGGTTTACCTTGTAGGATCCTCATTCAAGCCACCTAGGAGTCTAGATAACTATCATTATCTGCATTTCACAGATGAAAAGGTTGCTGCGTAGAGATATGAAGTGATATCCCTCAAGTCAGAGAGCGTGGTCGCTGTTAATCCTGGGACTTGAATATCTGCGGTCTGGTCTGGGATACTGTTGACTTGTCATTGCTGGTTAAGTGTTGTTGCTCTTCCCGTCTTTCTGATTAGAACCTTTCTGTGTTCTTGCTTGAATTCAACAAAGTTTAATACCCTTTGCCCCTCCAGCCTCCAGCACGTTTTTGGAGATTGTGAAAGGGGTCAAGGTGGGGCAATCAACACTGTCAGATTTTTTCCTTTTTCTTTTTTCATTGGCTATATATTAAGTTCCCTTCAAGGGCCAGGCTTCATGTTGTGTGTTTTATGTCCATCGCCTTTCCTCAGCCTCTGCAACACTGAGAAGTGCTGCGACTATTTGCATTGCACAGAGGAGGTGTCTAAGACTCAGAGTTGATGTCACTGCACAGGTTACTAGCTGGTGACTGGGGGGCCCGGGAGAACAATCCAGGCCTGTCTGACCTGAGAGCCCGTCCTCTCACCAGCCTCGATCGCCTCATAGATATCCCGCTCTGATTGTCAGGAAATAGTGCCCTTTGGGTGAATACCGGAAACTACGTGCATTGCAAATAAACAAGTGTATACATACCCTAAGATGAAGTTGGAAGAGACCACTGACAAAGAGTGTGTCCCTGACCAAACTGTAGTCATGCTCCTCTGAGTCCTCTTCTCAACTAGGCCTCGACTTTTGGACTTCTATGTCCTTTTTTTGGCATGACCCAATTTTAGCAAGCATCCTGTCAAGTTGGTTTAGCGATAAATCTGATCACCTTGCTCATTCCCCATGTCTCCAGGTAATATCTGATCATGCTGACTTACCTTCAGCAAGGATACTGTTAGGCCAGTTAGCAAGAATGACCTGACCCTCTTGGTAATTTTCCATCTACTGACCCTCTCCACTCTGCCTGCCTGTGGCTATAAAATCCCTACTTTGTATTTGGAGTTGAGCCCAGTCTCTCTCTCCTACGGCACAACCTCATTCACTGCAATGGTCCCTATTACTAGTTGTGATTGTCCCCCGGAATGAAGTCTGCCATGAATGATTGTTTTTCTGGAGCACCACTTTGGTGCTTAACTGGTTGGACCCAGTGCGGTTGGGATGGGAACACCGAGCGACCACCGTGTGTCTAGCTGAATCTCAGTGGGTGACCTCAACAATTAGAACCGCATTTGGAAGATGCTAACCAGCATTCGATGCGTCTGCTTTTGGGTGGGCCTGAATGATTTTCTTCCCCATGTACTGCAAATGCTCCAAGTCCCGGGGGTTCTCTCCGTTATGTTTCCCACCGCACCAACACCTTTGTGGTCTGCCATACTGTCCTCCTATACCCAATGCCTTGGCCCACGCGAACGTTTTCCTCAGCAGATGTTCTTTTATACATACGGCCCCACATTTATTCGGCAAACATTCATCATGAAGCTCGTGTGTGCCAAGTTGGTGCTGAGGTGGTACAAGTATACACAGAAGAAAATTGTCATCTGTCAGATCCCAAAGTCCCATCTGTGACAAAATTTTCACCAGTCTGTTTAAAAACGAGAAAAATATAGACAAAGTTGTGAGTTTCTCATAAGGCACGTTATATCCATTTTTTAAAAACTGTTGCTTATTTTAGAATCGTATCCTTCACCCACCCTTTTCTTTTTAATGTTAAATGTCTTTTCCTTTCATAAAGATGACAGAAAATAATAGTTACATTTTCCTTCCTTTTTTCTTTCTTCTTTGTTTTCATTTTTTATGTTCTCCATCTGAGTTTGTTTTCTTTTTAACGTCCTTAATTGGCAAAATAAAGTGTTAGCAAGTCTATGCCAGCCTGCCTATTTTTTATTTTTTTATTTTTACTAGACCTTCTTTAAATACCTAGGAATGTCTGCTGTCCCCATGTCCTCTGAGCTTGCTGCTTAGTGATACTTGAGATGCTATTGTTCCCCAATTATTTTTCTAATGTTAGCCTTGTCTCTCCAGCCTCCTGCTTCCTCTGTGTCCCTCAAGGTGTGTTGTACTCAGGCATGCTGTAAGTAATCAATACTTGGTGACTTGACTTCTTAGCCCTTAAAAAAAAAAAAAAAAAAACCCTCCAGGTGCAAAACACAAAGGCGGAGCTCTTGTTAAGGGAGTCCTTGCTTTTCCATTCTCAGCCAAGGGGAGACAAGGCCACTCCAGACAGCTTTTTCTTTTTTTTTCCCCTTGGCCCTTTAGAAAGGATAGCCAGTTTCCTATTACCATTGTGCTAACCAAGAGTCAAAAATGTGTCTGGAGTTTAAAAATGGCCCAATGCTTGTCCTTTCTAGAGCAACCTCATTAACAACACAAAATTTAGAATTTTATTATTTAGAGACTCAGCACTATCCAGCATTACAGTTGGAGGCTTGTGCTTGGAGGCACAGTTCTGTTCTTTGCAGCATTCCTCAGGGTTGCAGCTGATGCAGAGACCCAACTATCTCTGCTCGTCATCAAAGGAACAGGAAGAAGCCCTGATGAAACAAGGTTGAGGCACTCAGTGGTTAAATTGAACCCTCCTTCCGGTGGAGTGGTTGCATGTATGTCTGTGTGTCCTTTTTTCCAGCGCTCATGTTTGACCCCTCCCCTCCCCACAACTAACAGGAAAGTTCAAATGCCTCCAAGTGGGGAAAGAAGCTGAAACATGCACATTTTTAATAGACTCAGCATCTGAATTGGATGGGCAGCTTTATTTCTTTGTACAGCACCTACAGGAATGCCATTGTCCTAATATACCCTAGTTAGGCAACAGAGTCTGTTAGGAGGGGTATTTACCCACCCCTTCCAATTAAGGACATTGTTCACTTTACACTTTATGGCTCTCAAAGTAATAGTCCACAAGCAATCCCATGGTTTCTTTAAGAAAGTGAAAATTTATTATGGGGCTATTATTAAAACATCACATAATTAACATAAAAACAGATCATTCCTTTCAACTAAAATTGGCTCTATTTGTAGTCTCTCCTTTTTATTCAGTACTTTCATTTAAATAGTTTAGTGCATTTTAACATTTTGTGTCATAATTGCTATCAATTCTTTTTGGCTTCACTTTAATGCACAGGATTGTATTTATCATAAATATAGAAGTACAAATTAGGTGGTTACTCAGGATCTACTCTTTTTGCCTGTTGGAAAATGTGAATGTGAGGCTATGTGTTTTTCACAAGTTAATTGCCAACACTGAAAGACAGCAAGAAATATACCAGGTTCTGATGGAGCAAGGTGAAAAGACTGTGAAAATTAGCGACCGAATATAGGAACAGGTCCAGATAAAGGGAAAGCAAGCCTGATTATGAAGAGTGAAAAGGGCATTTCCCCGGAATCGCATGATTTTTTTTTTTTTTTAATAGAGGACGCTATTGTCGTTCAGAAAGCCCCAGGCTGTTCTGAAAACAGGCAAAAATCAATAGCCCACTTGTTGAGGATAAGTGAATTAGTCTGTGTTGAATGTAACTGAGTACCTGAACACTTGAGTGAGCAGGGCTTGTTGGGGAAGAAAGACAATTGGAAGGATTGTCTTTAAATGTCCACAGCCATGCACATTGTTGGTTAATTATGTCCACTGATCATTTTTGTGCAGGGCTAATGTGAAGACTCTGTTTTTGTTTTTGTCTATCTGTCCATGACCTGACAAAATGAATAGAGTCCCGCACTTCTCAAAACAGTCTAAGCGACTGCAAATGGGCCACAGACAAGCCGGCAAAGATGAATGGGATAATGCAGACCGGATGAAAAGTTCCTTTTATTAACCAGTTAAAATATAGAATTGATTTAAGAAGAATTTAATAAACTGTTTTAGTATAAAATATAATCACATAAATACAATATTTAATAAACTGTGTGAACTATGTATAAAACATGCAATATAGTTATAAGAATTCTGAGCCCAGTGAGTGTTTAAATGAAATACACTCACAGTGTTTATCCCCCTTCCCTTTTGTTTCTGAGTCCAGACTTGGAAAGATTTTTTTGAAAATTACAAACTTATTTTGCTTGTATTTGTGGCCTTTGAGAATTGTTGGAAAGGTTTTTGTTGGCTATGAGGACTGAACTGTAGCAAGGCTTTGCACCTAGAGACAACCAAAGGGTCTGAGAGGATGAACTCTTGTCCTTGACCGGGAGAAATCTCTAAATAGATACCTTCCCAGGCAGTCACCTCTCACGAAAGGAATATCTAGTCTATTTTTTCTTTTCTTGGTTTCTACACACAAGGGTATAGGGGCCCTTTTAAGAGAAATAGGAGGAAGGTTTGAGTGTGCTTGTTTTGGTTAAAGAGCAGTGCATTTTGTTTCCAGATGTTTCCTTGCATTTCCATGATCTCTCACTTCTGTGTAGTTTTCAGTATAACGGAATAGGGTTGGTTTGCCAATGGGTTACAATAGACATGCGGCTTATTAAGGTGCACGAGCTTGTCAGTGACTTACATGGGTATTGGAAGTATTGTGAAAGTATTATTGGCTCTGAATTATGGAAAGAAAATTGCACAGTCAAAATCTGTCAATGTGAAATTAATACCTACAAAAAACATAATATGCCACCAGTCAACTGTAACTCAACTCACAGGTCATATCTGAGTCATATTTCACGTGGGGAATGGAATCGTTTCAGTATATTTGATACAATGTGCTGTGGTTTCCTCCAAGTGAGAGAGGTCTGCCTTGACCCTGCCTTAGGGCTCTTCCTGGCAAATTTAAACTGACATACCAGTGCAAGACACAAAATTAAGAAAGTATTGCGAAGGTACACACAGGACCAGGATGCTGATATTGTGATGGTTAAGCTCAAAAGGTTTGCTTTTCTGCTGGAGAACAATCGGGTCTGTCTATCCTGTTTCCTTTCCTTTCTAAGCCCTTACCATTCATAAAACCAGATTGTGAATCTGTTCGAATCCCCCAAATGTGTGTCCTAACTAACTCTGTAAGCTTACTCCATGCTCTTGCCCCGGGCAAGTCATCTAGAGTGGACGTGGCCTTGACAAAGTGGCAGGTCTGCTAGGGAGGTTTTCCTTTCTGCAGAGGAACTCAAGTCTTTCTGCTCTCTGGAGGTTCAAGGGCTTCTCTGTGCAGAAATACTCAGAAAGAGTTAAGTTAGGTAAGTTCCTCAGACTTCTGTAGTCCCATACTGTGGAAGGGTCAAGTGCAGGGTCGCCAGCACGTTACATCTTCCTGTCAGTTGGCGTCCACCTTTGGTTTCAAAGGGAACAGGCATAACTGACATGGCGGGACCTTTATGGTTTCCAGCTGCTCATTTAGAGTACTCTGGACCCAG